>NC_064850.1:29703075-30003075 GCF_024139225.1 Suncus etruscus | reverse complement strand
ACTTGCTTTTTCTTTAGTGCTTTTCAACAAAATTTTTAAATGTAGCCTTCTAATTTTATTTATTGTGAGTTATCTTTTCTAATTTTTTTTCCTTAGGAATGCTCCAAGATTGTTATTTGATCTTTTTAATTTTTTTCTTTAAAATTTTTACTTAAAAGGTATAAATCTTGCCAGGAACTTGCCAGGTATAAAAACTTGCCAGAATAAGAGGATTGGTTTTTGTGCTGAAATGTTTAACTTCTGCTAAATTCACACCCAAGAATTTGTCTATAGGCCAATTTGCATTTTGGCCACATTTCTAGGACTTGGCTATAAAAGCTATTTTGCAAAGTCACATCCCATGGGGATACTAATAGGCACTGCTGGCATTTGAGGAATAAAGACTGGGAATTGAGTGGGTATAAGAATCTAACAAAGCCTTGCACAATGGCTCTCAACAGGAGTGAGATATTAAAACCAAGAAGAGAGGGGCCGGGCGGTGGCGCTGGAGGTAAGGTGCCTGCCTTGCCTGCACTAGCCTAGGATGGACCGCGGTTCGATCCCCCGGCGTCCCATATGGTCCCCCAAGAAGCCAGGAGCAACTTCTGAGCGCATAGCCAGGAGTAACCCCTGAGCGTCACAGGGTGTGGCCCAAAAACCAAAAAAAAAAACCCAAGAAGAGAATGGTGGAGTTGATCAGCAAGGTCAATGAGCTTAAATCTCTCAGGGATTTGCAGAGCAAGACAATAAAAAATTGATGGTAAAACATGAAGAAAGGAAAGAAGAAAGGCAGAAAGGATGAAAGAAAGGTAGGAAGGGAGGGAGGAAGAAAAGAAAGAAGAAAGAAAGAAAGAAAGAAAGAAAGAAAGAAAGAAAGAAAGAAAGAAAGAAAGAAAGAAAGAAAGAAAGAAAGAAAGAAAGAAAGAAAGAAAGAAAGAAAGAAAGAAAGAAAGAAAGAAAGAAAGAAAGAAAGAAAGAAAGAAAGAAAGAAAGAAAAGAAGAAAGGAAGGAAGGAAGAAAGAAAAGGAAGGAAGGAAGAAAGAAAAGGAAGGAAGGAAGGAAGGAAGGAAGAAAGAAAGAAAGAAAGAAAGAAAGAAAGAAAGGAAGGAAGGAAGGAAGGAAGGAAGGAAGGAAGGAAGAAAGGAAGGAAGGAAGAAGAAAGAAAGGAAGG
The DNA here is from genome assembly GCF_024139225.1 of Suncus etruscus. Lineage (NCBI taxonomy): Eukaryota > Metazoa > Chordata > Mammalia > Eulipotyphla > Soricidae > Suncus > Suncus etruscus. The sequence continues at coordinate 30,001,925 of NC_064850.1, read as the reverse complement.
ACAGAAGGAAGGAAGAAAGGAAGGAAGGAAGGAAGAGAAGAAAGTACAAAGAAAGAAAGAAATAATTCAAGAAAACCATTTGAACTGCATATTATATTTTGCATATTTTGAACCCAACTTCTAAAACAGATCTAAGAAAGCTTCTTCAGATAAAATGCATAGTCTAAGAAGGAAAAGTATAGATGGATAAAGGAAAAGAAATAGTTAACATGCATCTTGACTATACAGAGGTTTGACCATTAGGGCCAGTAAAACTCCCTTGGGTCAATTCCTCATTTGGTAAAGCTGCTGCCGGCTTTTATAGCATTTGTCTCTCTAAACAGTTGACAGGAAAAAGAGGTGGACTTCCTGGCATATTAAAGAACTTTGTCATGGCAGACTTTAAACTCAAACACAGAGATTTCTCCTAACAACTAAGCTATGGATCTCCATGCATGGGGCTGATGGTAGTATGTGAATATTAATCCCCTACACATCTGTGTTATTCCAGTTTTTCCAGGTTGTAAGAAAGAAAATTTGCAAGAAATAGAATTGAACCTCCATGGACTGGGATTAATTGCAGACACTGGGGAGGATGAAAACAGTTACCAAGGAGGCCACAATGAAAGATTCATGGAAACTGAGCCATGTGGCTTGTTTGTTTTAATTCAAAATACAATGGCAACTGTGGTTTCCCTAAGTAATTATAATCATTTTAACATTCAGCTTTTCTCTCTTTCCATTTATTCTGCCTGTGTGTATGCTTCCTTTCTGCTCAGGGCAAAACAAAACAAAGGACTCTCTCTGACCTGACTCTCATATTTTGTTTTACAGAAACTTGATCTCTTTTTCCCATAAGAAACAGGAAAACAATTCTGAAGACCTGAAATTGCATAAATTACATGATTGAGTATGTTATTGCATTTTCCTTTTTTTCATGCTCTGAGTCTCTCCCACCCACTTTGTTTTTCTCCCTCTCCTATCCTTAACATTGTAGGATCTGACCAGGAATGAGATAAGGGCATCACCAGAGGTGCCCAGACTTTTAACTCTTGGCTTCCTTTCATGAGGTCTATTCCTTAGTAAAATGAAAGGCCTCATATATATGAACATCTATCTCCATTCACTTTTATTTATTCATTCACTCAGGATTTGGCAATCGCTATTCTTACCTTCAAATATTGGGAAGAAATCTCTGTAGGACTAAAAGTGATGTTAGGAACCTTAGTTCCTGAAATTCTAAGACCCCAAGCAATCTTAGAAGAGCAAGAATAAATCCCTATGTCCATGTACTTCTTGCCTGGGAAAATGTTATAAAAAAAAATCAGACAAACTTCCATGTAAAGACCAGAACCCTGATAAGACTCTGAAGTCTAGCCCTACTTACATTGCTTCCCTTGCCCTTTCTTGATCAATTATTTTATCTTGAAATTGTTACTATGATTGGCATCACTACAGCTGTCACCTCTAGTACTAGTACTGTACCAGAAATGGAGGGTATAAAACTTAATCCAAATAATGTAATTGGAAAGGATGATTTTTTTTCTGCAAAGCTCTGGATAATAGAAAATCCAAGACATAAGTTCTAGGGAGTCATATCTGAGCAGTTTGTTAAATGGCTTATAGACCAATTCATTTTTGTTAGACACTTTCTGACTTCACAGTCCTTCCCTTCAAATTGCTCTTTTGGCAAAGACATATTTGAGATAGAATACTTGCTTCCTTATGCACTACAGGCTTTATTTTATATATTTAAAATTGAATATTAATTTTAGGAAGGTTTGGGAAGTTGCTCTAAAATAAATTGTAGTTTTAATCCATGTCTTTCTTATAGTCAAAGTCAGACAGTCTCCAGTCACCCTATCTCTCTGTCTCTCTTTCTCTCTCCATGTCTCCTTTAAATTGAGAGCACTTACCCAATGCTGGCTTGGCTTTACTCTCTCAACATATTAACAAAATAATTAGATAACAGCATGAAGTTAGGAAATACAAGCAGAATTTACATTTGAAAATGATTTTTAATCTCTCAACACAAGGTGTCTTGTGAATAAATTGAAAAATGCTAAGTGATATTCTATTAGCAAGTATACATAGTCCAATCAAGGTGTACACTGTGTCTCTTAAACCGCATTCTATGTCAATTTTCAGAGAAAAAATAGAAAACACCATGAAAAAATCAAATTGCCTCAAAAAGGCTATTTTGAGTGTTAAGATTTGCATTCTCTTTATCGGGTATTTTTAAGTTCTGAATCAAATACAAGTAGTAGAATATCTATCAAATGAAACTTCTAGAAAGTCCTTTCTAGTTCTAGACTAACTAGGGAAGAGCAAGAGCAAAATGAAAAAGACAATTTTTACTAAATAATCAACAGGATTGTAAATTTTCCTTGCATTGACTTGACTTCAGTCTTAATTCTATTCTTTTTTAATTTAATTTTTAATTCTATTCCTAATTCTATTCTTGTCCAGCATTATCTACAGAAACTTTGTTACTTAAGACAATCCATAGATGCTCTGAGCTCTTAATACTCAAGCAACACACAGTAAAACTGAATTTTGGACAGATGATTTCTGAGGTAGAATCATGTAACTCATTTGAGTTAATGAAATGAGACCAGAAGTCACCTGTGTTTTTACTTCTGTGAGGAAATATTTAGAGTGTAATTTTTCCATGTCATATAATTCTGCTGTAGAGATCTTAGAGACAGATTAATTTGGAGCCTGAATTGTTCTGAATCGTACAATGAACAGAATTCATCTACTAAACCAGACTCTACCTGAAAAGTGAATGAGACATTATGTGGCCTCATTTCGGCATAATAATAGAGGCATTACATTGTTGGGAAGCTGAGCTTATTACCACACATAACGAAGTATATTCTGACCAATTCAAAAGATGTAATCTGTATTGGGAGACAAAGTGTACTAAAAAATGAGAAAAAAATTGAAGAAAGTAAGATAAGAAGGTGAGAAACTCTTATTCAAATCCCATCTCTGCTAGTTTCTAAGAGGATGACCTATCCTCTGTGTTATCTCTATAATACATATATTGAACAGATAAGGTAAGTTTGAAGATACTGAAAATATATTTAAGAATAATTTTACTCTTAACATAGTGTTATAAATAAATCAAATTTTTTAGTAACAATCTTAGAATTGATTGAAATTTAATATAGTGATCAAATTATGAGCTTGATTTTTCTATGCATTTGAATCAAATACACCAGTATTTTCTTCCAGTTTTCATGCTCCATGAATTTCTTGGTTTTCTTTCTGGTTACATAGAGCTAAATCATAAATATTTGAGCCTAACTTCTTAATCTGCCAGGTATTTTCTTTAAGAACTTGTTAAAAATTAAAATAAGATTATTCTTATCCATGTTTCCAGAAAACAATAGAGACTAAGATTTGGAAGCTATATGTTACATAGTGTTGCAAAATCACTTTATTTGGGAGCATACAAGTTGAGAATTTTTGCAAGAGGATATATACAAAATAAGGGAGATATATGCAAGAACAAATTTGTGCATCTAAAAAACAAGGCCCAAAGGAATAAACTCTAGAAAACAAGTGAAATTTCTAAAACATGGGTAAAGTCTCTAAGCCCAAGAGGATATAAAGAATCAGAGAACCAATGTTCAGTACACTGCCACGTCTATCACACAGACAACATTATCTCCTCCATCTTACACAGAAATAAATGATATCTCAGAAGTTAACATTGATTAGTATACTAGAAATCATTGGCAAAGTACAAATTCAGTCAGTTTAGGCTTGCCTATTGTCTTCTGTAACTAATATTGTTCAACATAATACTGTTGTATCCTGGAAAGTGCCACTCAACAGTTTTCCTTATTTTCCCTTGAGACTTATACTAAACTTTTCAATATTCAAAATAACAGTAGGGCTTTATTTATATCAGAATTTTCCTACTCCATATTTAATCATATTTAATAAGCTAGACATAAACTATAGTTTCAGAAAACCAGAAATTATTTGCCATGTCAGGTAATTTCTAATTATGTATCAAAAGATCAATTGCTGAAATAATTTTTGATTTGCTTTTAAAATAGGATGAGCCAATAAATATATACATATATATAATTCTTAAGAAATTTTGCTCTTTATTAGTAATAGAGTATTTCACAAAATATATTTTAATAATGATAGTATATTAAATATTCACTTAGAATAAATTTTTTGTACACTCACATAAAGGTATTTAAAACATTTAACAGTTTGAAAATTTACTAAAGATAATTCATTTCCTTTGCTCTAGGAGAAAAGTGATGCAGATCTCTCAGCTCCAAACTGGATGCAAACACTTTGTGGGTGCAAATCTATAAAATCAAAAGAATCTCTATAGCACATAAAGCTAGGAATTTGTTTGGAGTGAAATAAAATAAAATAGAGATGATGGCAGCATAACAGCATTACTTTAGTATACAGAGATCTGACACTGATGGAGAATGATCTCATCCTATATAGTTAATTCAATAAATGTTTTCAAGGGATTTAAATAGTGAGGTGGGATTAGCTAGGAACAAAAAATACAGAAGAGATTGGTGACAAAGGATTAAAAAATAGACTGGAAACAACTAGTATTGGCACTAATGCATTGGAAAATGAATCCTCATACCCTGATGGTAGGAAATTCATCAAGTTCAAACAATAGGGGAAAGAGGATGGAGATTCCTCAGAAAGTGATCATATAATTCCCTTTTGGCCCAGTGATTCTACTTATTGGCACTTATCCCTCAAACAGAAAAGTAGTAATTGAAAAAGATAAATGCACCCCTCTGTTCACTGCCATGCTGAGTCCAATAGCCTGGATATGGAAACAGCCCAAATTTCCAATGTCAGTTGAATAAATCAAGAAGCTGTTGCATTTGTGCAAAATGAAATGCCACACAGTTCTAAGAAAAGATGATCAATTCTCTGCAACAAGAATGCAACTAGAGGATTTAAGCAAAACATGTCAGAGGAAGAGGAAAAAAATACTAATTGATCACGCTCATTGGAGGCTAGTATTGAAATGAAACAATGAGATAAACAGTATCAAATGACAGCAAATTTTCAACCTTGGATTGAAAAGTAGTAATCACTAAACAGTGAGAATATGACTGGAGATAATACAGGGCAATGGCAGAAAGTCTTGAACACCTTGGTTTGGGTTCAGTAACTTTCTACATAGATTTTAGCAATAGTGTAATCATGTTGCCTATATTATAATAAAATAAATATATAAATAAAAATATGGAATGTACAGTGTTGAGGGAAAATGTATCAAAATTAAATATATTCTTTAAAGGTTGTAAAAGCACAGTAAATTAGGGAAAGACATTGCAGTCAAAATAGAGTATGCCACACCAACAGTGGGATTGATGTTTGAATATATAATGTCTTAAATGACTAGTTTTTATAAGCAACAGTAAAATATGGTGTTATAATAAAAAAATAAAAAGTTAAATATAAGATAGGAAAAGCATATAACAACATATATCTATAGATTTTTTACCACTTACTCCTAAAACTAAGTGCTATATAGAAATTAGTTTAGTAACTAACCTGATTTTATTACAAATGCTTTCAGTTGCATTCCAAAATATATTATCGCCATGTTTAATCTAATCCTGTCTATCAAGCTAAATCTGTGACTAGTTCTGATCATAGCTTGTCCATTTTATACCTGCATTCCAGGATTTATTTTTGTAGTGATGGCTTCACACACATTCACACACACACACATACACACACACACACACACATATGCACATTTGCCTTACATATTCAACTGTGGAACTTTTCAAAGAGTTGCATACCTTAATTGTGGTAATCAACTATATCTGTTGTATGCCAGTGTTCACAAGAACACACACCTTTTTAGCACTAGGGGTCTTAAAAGGATAGATTCATGGGGAACACAGTGTACGTGGGTGGCACCAGGGAACTGATCTTGTTACTCCAGTATTACAAGCTAAATACACCTAAATAGTAACACAGAATATTCAACTAGAACCAACCAAAACCCAGTAAATCTTTAGACACTGACTTTAGCAACTTCAAGGAAAGATATAGAATGATTTCAAATTGAACCCCAGGTTTCTGAGTCATAGTCTTTGGGGGAAAATCCATAAGGTACTTATATATTATTAGCTGTATAACTATGCACAATTTAATTAAGCTGTATGGGTCTTTGTATAGTTATGTATCTAAAGAAATATACATTTAAATTTCACAGGCTTTTATTCATTTAGCAAGAACACCTAAGGAATCTATCAAAAGTAATAGACTCAAATCTAAATAATCTTTTAAGTTAAAGAAACAGTAAGGGAGTACCAAAATATTAAAAGCATCAGAACTGAAATGTTTTGTCTATAGAGATGACCTTGGGGTTGAGAGGCTTGTGGTTGGGAGGGAGGTAGCATCTGACCTTGGTCCAGGAAAGAGGATGATGAGTGTGGAGGAAGAACAATGTATGAATGAAAGATTCATTAACAGTTTAGTAAACCGAGATACCACAATTAAAAAGTGGTAAAGGGATAAATTGCTATACAAAAAAAATGTATTTGTTTTATTTTATATTAGTTAATATTGTTATAATAATGTTACTTTGTTGTATTGCTGTGTATATCTTCACCTCAATTAATAAAATCTTTAAAAGTTTAAGTATCTTTTTCATCATTCACATCCTGCTAGCTTCCTCAATATTTTGTGTAGTCAGCAAATGCTTTTTTTCTTTATATAATTCCATATTTGTCTTAATCAAAATACTGAAATTGCCATAAGGTCACGTTACTCAAGTTTCTCCCTATAATGTTCTCATGGAAATTTTATATCTAAAATCCAGAAAACGTGTATATATAAAATCATAACATGAAGGTGGTAAGCAGAACTACTAAACTTTTGTTGCAAAGGAATCATAATTGATGCAGATCCACATCACTTGTCCCAAGTCACAGAATTAGAATAGGATGTAGTCTATGATTCACATTTAGGCCATCTCATTCTGAGGCCCATATTCACAATTACCTGATATCTCATCTATAATAATAAAGTGAATTGTCAGCCAAACACCAAAAGTCCACCAAACAATACAATTTCACTAAATATGGTTTAGTGCTAGAAAGTGATTGCTTTTTTCTAGTTCTACATGGATACAAAATATAGACTGAATCAATGTGTTTTCTTTGTCAAAAAAGAAGAGAGAGAGAGAAGTAAAATGCCTGCCCCAGAGACAGGAAGGGGAGGATAGGTGAGAGAGGAAACTGGAGACAAGAAATGTGCACTGTACTACACACCAAAGTTTTGAAAAGGTAAAAAAGAGAGAGAGAGAAAGAGAAAAGAAAAATATATGCCTCAGAGACAGGAAGGGAAGTGGGAATGGGGGAGGGTGAGAGGGAAATTGGGGACATCAGTTGTGGGAAATCTGCACTGGTGAAGGTTATTGCACTTTGTATGGCTGGAACTCAATCATGAACAACTTTGTCTGTTAAAAAATTACCATGAACAAAAAAAATATCATGAACAACCTTGTAACCATGGCATTAAATAAAAAATGTGTTTTATAAGGTCACTGTATTTCCTTCATTGGCTTTTATCAGAATATTCTATCTATTTTCCTCCATTAACCTGAAAATATGAAGTACAGCATATTTATTTTTGAATACTTAGGACATAGCATTATTTCACCAACAAGAAACATCTCAAATGTCTAGTAAATAAATAAATTAGTACTGGAGATAGAGTATTGTTGTTTTTTAAATTATTTCACAGAGTAGCACACATATCACTGTTCTCAAAATAATGATAGAATTTCAACTATGAAAACTAGATATAAAAGTATAAACTTGTATTGTTATTAATAAATAAACTTGTATTTTAATTTTAAAAAGTTACATATTTAAAATGAACATTATTTAGTTTTAAAACAATTCAAGTTGAAATACTATTCCTCTCCATGTTTAGTAATTTCAAGATAACAAACTATTACTTTGACTTAGAATCGAACTTAGAATATATAAAATAAAGTTGCACTTTGATCTAAATAAAAAGGAAATTCAATTCCTAGTCTAGGTAAAAAATGTTATGCCAAAGTAATATCACAACAGAAACAATATTAAATGTTAATTAGTAAATATAAGTAGTTTTAAACTAGAGGAAATTTATATTAAAAAATAAGCATAAATATCACTGAGGATTTTTTAAATAAAATCTTTTCATACAATTTGAACAAAACCTCAAAAATTCCAATTAAGAAATGAGTAGTTGAGGAGCCAGAGAGATAGCTTAGTGGTAGGGCTTCTGCCTTGTATGTGGCCGACCTGGGAGTTTCGATTCCTGGCATCCCATATGGTCCCCCAGCCTGCCAGGGGTGATTTCTGAGTGCAGGAGTGACCTCTGAGAACCACTGGGGGTGGGCCAACAACCAATCAATCAATAAATAAATTAGTTTTAAAAAATAATAAAAAAAGAGAAATAAATAGTTTAAAGATGGTGAGAAAATTATTTTAATTATTTATCGAGCCTTTGCTCCCACACCATGCATACAGTCCAGAGGCAGCTAGACTGCTTAGAACTTTAGAACAATGAGAAACTGATATTTTTCTCTGCTTCTAGATGTAAACCAAAAAGAAAATGAATCTGAATTCATCAGAATGTTTTTCTTTTCAATTGCACAAGGTTAACTTAAACGCAAACTAAAAGCAAACACAAGATTATTTCTTTGTGAAATCACATCATGAGAAACACCTTAAGAGAACAACATTAGTTATAATCTTCTCTTGATATTGAGATGATGGAACTTATTATTCATGATATAATATGCCTATAAGGGTTACACACTTATTATTAATACTAAAAATGCTATCTCTTAACAGAAAGTTATTTCAGTAATATATTCCAGTTCCAACTGTGTCAGTCAATGCCTTGACTCTTGCCACCATCAGATTCTTAGAAGCAATTGACAAATAATTCCAGAATATATCTTGGTGCCAATAAATGAATCACTTAAGCTATTTACTAATTATAAATAAGAATATTACAAATTAATTCTAATCAACAATAATCCTCACTTCTAGAATTGATATTGATCTACATATAATCATAAAATAAGTATTTAATTGTATGATAGATTTAAACATCAGCTATAGGTAGCTATATTTATATATACATATCTATTGTATAGATATAAATTATATATATATTTATATACATAAATGTTTATAACTGGTTGAGAACTCAGCCTATTTCCCCTAACCTTCTACCTCTCCTCTTTATTCTCCCTCTCCTTTTATTTCTTTTTTTTTTCTGAGTTGCCACAGGCTCTGTACTTATGCGTGGGATTTTAATATTTTTAAATTTTATTAATTGTAAAATAATTTCATTATCCATTCTAGTGAAATACTGGAAATATTGATTTTGTGTTACTCTCTGTGGTTTATTTTTAAAGTAACTAATAATATGGCATTATTATTCTATATTTTCCATTACTTTCAAAATAAATTAATGAACATGTAGCTGCTTGTTTTCCTAGATATTCAAGAATGAATCAGTACCTACCTCTCCAGATCAAAATATTCTCAGTCAAAACTTTGCACATGACCAATAATGGTTCAAATACCAGCATACCATATGATACACCCCCCCCAAAAAAAACCCACCAGGAGTGGTCCCTGAGCACAGAGCCAGAAATCAGCCTTTAGTATAGTTAGATGTAGACTCAAAACAAAGGAAAAATTCTCTGTCTGCCAAATTAAGCCTTCTGTTCTTTCTTCATCTAATGTGAATTAATCTTCTATTGTAATAAATAATTTTCAACTAGACGAGACCTTTAAAAATAAAATTAGATTGTTATAAAAATGACAAAATAAAGCTATATTTATGGATAAATTCAATGCAGTATTAAACATCTGAAGTACTGCAACTTTTATTATCTTCAAGTATGTTGAACTGCAATGAATGCAGATAAATAGAAAGTACTTCAAAAACAAAACATCTATGTCTAGAAAGAATCTATTCTATATTATCTTATAGCACATTGTTCACTAATACACAGGTCAAGTCTCTTAATACTATCACAGTTTCAGGTATTATCACTGATATTTATTTTATCCAAATAAAAAGAATTCCAAGTCAGTCAACCATCAGAATGTTAGTTTAATTCAATACTACACATCTGTATATTTGAAGCTCTCCAAATCAGCAATTTGTTTCAGTTTCTTCTCCAGATGGTAGTGCATATTATACTTGAAAAAGACAAGTGGATTGCACAGTCTAGTGGTTAGATGAAAAAAAAAATAACATCTATTCAGAGGATCAGAATGATAATGTTAGACTTATGTAAATGATATAATAAATCAAATAAAAGGAAACAACCAAAACAGTGTTTCACAAGTGAGTGATACAGCGATACTGCCTTTCCCCTACAAAAAATGATTAAAGGATGTTATTAGTAGCTGCATTTACAGTTAGGGATTGTTTTTTATTTGTTGATACTAAAAAGGCAGACTTTTTTAGATTTTTTTTTGTTTGTTTTTAGGCCACACCCGTTTGATGCTCAGGGGTTACTCCTGGCTAAGCGCTCAGAAATTGCCTCTGGCTTGGGGGGACCATATGGGACGAAGGGGGATCAAACCGCGTTCCTTCTTGGCTAGCGCTTGCAAGGCAGACACCTTACCTCTAGTGCCACCTCACCAGCCCCTAAAAAGGCAGACTTAAGAGCTGTATTGTGTGTGTTGGTTTGGGGAATTACTGGAAATAAAATAATATATCAAATAAATTTTGGAATCTCTAAATTTTCAGTTGCTAAAAAACAATTAATACAAACTTAATGAAATATCTTTTGTGACAGTCCAATTTTACATGGATAGAAAGCACATCCAATACCCTGATCCCTTTGATATCTATTATCCTAAAACCTTGTTTTTCTCAACAACCATTTTTAATTTCTGATTCACTTGTAACAGTTTCCTATGCTATGAAAAAACATCTTCCAAGTAGAACAATTTAATACACTTTCATTTTATTACATGGATGACCTATAAGTCCCAGTCCTTGTATATACATGGGCTAACTTTTCAAAGTAAAAATTTGAAATCAAAATGTTTATATGAATATGCTCTCATTAGGAGGAAGGACTAATGAAGAAAATATATGTTTTGAAGCTCCCCTAGTTTATTAGTAGAACTTTTCCATTTTTGTGGCAATTTAGAAGTATCTTGTTTCTTTAAATCCAACAACATAACATTAACTTTAAATTAGGGTCCTGCCTAATTAAAGAATAGTTTATAATAATAAACATCCTAGAACAAACTTCCTTTGACTAGCTCATTGTTAAATTATTATATACGTTAATGCTTCTCTGTTGCAACTCAGCCCCTGAAGAGGTTGACTGATGGAGGGATGGAGGATGAGGTCTTTCCCCTCCAGCTCGGAGCACGCGTCAGCCACCCTGTCTAGCCGACGGTTCTGAGGTGAAATGGCAAGTAAACAGCTCGCAGATAGTCAGGCTTGTGGAAATACTAGCTTTATTCGGTGGACAAGACTGAAGTCCAAAGACTCAGCATAAGTTCCACCCAAAAGCCTCTCGCCTTCCACAGACCCTTGTTTTTATCCCCCAGAAACAGGTACCACCCAGTGGTGGGATCAGATACCACCCAATGGTGGAAGCAGAATCAGGTACCACCCTAGGGTTGGGGCAGAATGCCAGGTCACACCCTAGGGTAGGGCACAATCACCGATCAGGGTAGGGTCAGTAACATCATAATCCCCTAAAATATTTACATACACAACACTTCTCAAATATTTTTAGTATTCCATTGGTTACACATTCTGTTATAAATTTGCCATAGGACCATAGAAATAATATAGCAGATCCATTTCTTTCCATGCAGGGGTCTGATCTGGGTTTGATCCCCAGAATTTCATATGGTCCCCTAAGCACTGCCAAGAGAGATCTAGAGCTAGCAGAGCTAGGAGTAAACAAACCCGAAGCATCTTGGTGTGGCTCAAAAACAAACTAGCAAACAAGAGAGAGCTGGAAAGAGAAAATTGTAATCAGTCGGAAATGAAGAGAATGTAGGTGATAAAGAAAAAAATGTTAATCATTTCTGTCCTCGGGAAAAGGGTTGTTTCTGGATTTTCAATTTCCTTCCATTGATCAGACATTCTATCTTTATTTTAGTATCATGATGCTCTGTCAACTATTACTGTGTTGTAATACAGTTTGAAGTTGGGTAAAGTGATGCCTCCCATCTTCATTTTTCTCCAGATTGCCTTGGCTCTGCAGTAGTTCCATATGAATTTTAGTAGTATTTTATTCATTTCTTGGAAAATTATGCTATGTTTATTTTTAATAGAACTGCAGTGAATCTGTGTAACACTTTAGTGAGTATTTTCATTTTGATGTTGCCAATCCTTCCAATCTATGAGCAGAGGATGTTTTCATTTCCTTGTGGCCTCTTTTATATCTTTAATTAGTATTTTGTAGTTTTCTTGACATAGAAACAAGGATAAATCTAGAGAGTATCATGCTGAGTGAAATAAGTCAGAAGGGGAGAGATAGACATAATAATCTCACTCAAATGTGGGATATAAAGAAAAACAGTAGGGAATAGCTAAAGCTCAAAGGCAAAAGCAAGACCAGGAAAAAATGGTATGAAGTAGAATATTTCTATTGTGTTGGCAGGGACTAGGTCCAGTATGAAACCACTAAGGCAATGATAGAAGTGGTCAGTCTGAACCAGGACTAGGTACTGACTGAGGTGGTAAGGTGGCACCTTTGATATCCTCTCAGCAACACTGTTGTAAAACACAGTGCTCAGTGTCCATCATAGAGGCAGAAGGGTCAGGAGGCAATATAAAAACATTGGTAGAGGGAAGTCAGCACTGGTGAATGCAATGATGTTGCATTTTATATATATATTATGTATATGATAAAGAAAAGATAAAAATAAATATGATTTAGAAATACTAAAAAACACACTATTCTTTCAACTTCTTGCCACAAGTCACACATAAAGACTATATTCAGCCTCATTTCACTTACCAGACAGATGCAACTATACTTACAACTACCACAATTGAAAAGACAGTAAGTGTGGCTGTAGAGATAGCAGAGCAATAGAGCATTTGCCTTGCACCGGCCCCTCAGAACAGACCGAGATTCTATTCTATTCTATTCCCATATGGTCCCCTGAGTCTGCCAAGAGCACAGAGCCAGGAGTAACCCCTGAGTACTGCCAGGTGTGGCCCAAAAACAAAACAAAACAAAACAAAATAAAAGACAATAAGTTTTTATTTCATTCTTATCCTAGTAAAATAATGTATAAGTGTTCCATCACAGATAAGTTGTATCTTGCCTTCCTTTTATACTCAAAGTAAAGTGCAGGTTTTCTTTTTCATATGGACCCTTAAAATGTTTTATTTTGAAACGTCTGCTTGCTCTTTTCTCTAATTAGAATTCAAAAGAGGAATGTTTACATACTCAGTTTACCAAGTGTGATATGTTCATGTCAGTAAAATAGAACAAAAATGCATTTGATTTCTCACTTGGATTTTCTAGCACACTTAGTCTTCCATGTGGGACTTTCTTAACATTTTATAAGTTGGTCAGCTTGGTTGAAACTTTGCCAGTTAATTTTCAAGCTTGAGAGATCAGTTTGTTTCCTGGAATTGATCAAAATGTAGTTTAGAAACAATAAAAATAGAAGACAAGCAAGAATACTGAGACTCTTTCAAGACATTGTAAAAGAGGCAATGAGTTGAATATGAACACACCAGGATGCTTCCTCACAGAAACACAGAGGAATGCAATTTTTTCTTCTTCAGACAACTGAGACTTTTATTTAAATGAACAAAAAACAGTTTATAGTTTTCATCTCTACCTTTTCCACTGTAAAAACTTACCCTAGGGGGGTAAGAAGAGGAATGAGTTCATGTGTTCTCTTTTCTCTTTCCAATTTTATTGTAATGGTCAAAACATCACCCTGATTCTTTCCTGATCATGTATATACACTTTAAATTTTCCACAACATCAAAAAGTGTACTTGAAATTACACCAAAGTTTAAGTTACTGGATAATGCTATTCTTCTTGACTTATAAATCAATGACATTTAATAACTCAGATAATATTTACTGAGCCACTGTAACTCTAAGTTCGGTAGTATCTTAAAAACTAAAAAGGTTGTTGACCTCTTACTCTCAAAGGAAAATTTGTTGACCAAGTCTTACATATGTGTAAGTTGATGAAAAGTGAAAAGGAAGGATAGAAAATGGTAAGCAGTGTATTGCTTAGTAAGGTTAGACAGAAAAAGACCTCTTCTAGATAAGTGAGCTCAACTCATTTCTCAGTAGAGAATAAGGTTCATGAGTAACATAATTGTGGTGCATAACTTGTGCCTAAAACTTAACTTAATAAATAAATAACAATAAATAAAGGCATCTTAAAATTTAAAACAGAGACGTTCAGGAAAGAAAGTGCAGGTTAATGTCAAATGGCACAGCAAGCATGAGCTACATGCAAATAGAACTTTTTTATATTAGCTCTGTTATAACTCAGTGAAAGCTGATTATCTGAAGAGGCAGTTGGCACAAGGGTAAGAAAGTGAAGAGGAAATGGATGCATTGAAGTTCAGCAGAAACTGTTTACACAGTCCTTGAAGGAAGGCAGGAACACTTGCACAGAATTAAGAAAGGGACATTGGAAAGGTAGGAACAGCTGCAAAAATGAACATGCAAACAAGTGAATTTTCCAAAGGAGGTATGAGGGATATTTGCCCAGAATTTTTGCTTCCTTCCACATCCACTTTGAACTTTATATATATACTATATACAAGGTTCTGTGTGACATTAGAAATAATTGTAAAAAATGTTTCTGTTTGTAACAGAAGTGTCATGGTATTAACTTGCTGCCAAGGTGCAGTGGGAGATAGAATTCAGCAACATGATAAATAGGGATAGAAAGGAGATTGGATTTGGTCCCTCTAAGGTCCACATACAGCAGGGAATGTTGGGTTTCTCTCTAAAAATCATCAAGTCTGAAAAGATTTTATTTGGTAGAGTCAAAGTTCTGATTTATGATTGCAGAGAACAAATTATAAACAAACAATAATAGAAGTTAGGAGAATTTTTAGGAATGTATGAAAGTAGGTCTACATAGGAGAGATGGCATGAAAACAATAAAATATGGCCAGACCATGTACAGATTTTTTTCTGTGGCCCAAAAATAAAAAAAAAGAAGGAGAAGTAGAAGCCATCAGGGAATATAATTATCCATAGAGTGATGCCTATTTTTATTTCCTTATAACAGAAAAAAATAGAATTTTGGGGGTCAGAGTGGTGGCACTAGAGGTAAGGCTACTTTGCAAGTGCTAGCCTAGGATGGACCTCCGTTTGATCTCCCAGCCTCCCATATGGTCTCCCCAAGCCAGGAGTGATTTCTGAGCTCATAGCCAGGAGTAACCCCTGAGCATCAATGGGTTTTGCCCAAAAATGAAAACAAAAACAAAAATAGAATTTTGACATGAAGCAAAGGACTTGCTTGTGTCCCTTCCAGATTTTTATATTGAAATTCTTAGCCTTCAATATTATTACCTTTGAGATAAGATTTATTTTTGGAGGCAGTTAATGCAAAATGTTGTCAGGCAGTGGTATCCTACTTTATTAGCATTAGTGGCCTAAAAAGAAGAGGAAGAGGGAAGATTTCTTTTCACATCAAACAAGTGCATCAAAGAAAAACTAGTTGAGAACATTAAAATAATTAAACTATCTACCTGCCAAGGAAACAATTTGCACAAAAGACTAATATCTTCAGCACCTTAAATGAAATTTTAGACTCTAGAATTATTAGAAAAGTAACATATGTTGCTTTACACTGTATAGTCTATGGTGTTTTAAATGTGATTCATATAAGTAATAAAATAATTTTTTAAGTACTATGTCTTAAGTTTTTTAAAGTTTTATTTTGTTTATTTGCTTGGTTTGGAGGCAACAACTGGTATTTTTTCAGGGCTTACTCCTGACTCTGTGCTGGAAGTACTTAGAGAAAATAAGTGATGCCAGGGTCCTAACAGGTCAACCACATGCAAGGCAAGCACCGGAACCCTTGCACAATCTCTCTGACCCCCTGTCTTGTATATTTTATATTTTATATTTTATATTTTTATTATTATGGGTCAAGATGCCAGGTGAACTAAAGTGTCTGGAGTTTACTGAGGTCAAATCCAGAGATATAAAATTGAAGGCAACTGTTGATAGTGTTTTTAGTGTTTAACACAGTACTTCATCTAAAGACCGAGATGAGTTCTCTAGAGGTGAAAGAATGTAAAAGAATGGACCAGCATAAAGTTGTGAAAAAATACTAGTTTTTGAATTTGAATTAATTATATAGAAGTCAGGATACATGTCCAAAAAGTGGTTGGTAAAGGAGGAAAAATAGTTATAAAAAAAACACCTACCTATGGTAGGATGAGGGAAAGTGAGGAGTAAGATTCTAGAGAAGCTGTGAATTTAATTATCAGAGAAAGCTAAAGCTAAGGCTCTTATCACACTCAAAATGTCTCAAGACCTGATAAAATAGAAAATTTTAGTTGCTGGGGCCAGAGTGATAGCACAGTGCATCAGCACTTGCCTTGTGGCTGACCTGGGCTCAATCCCCAGCATCTTCTATGGTTCCCCCAAGCCTGTCAGCAGTAACTTCTGAGTGCTGCTGGATGTGGCCAAAAAGAAAAAAACTTCGCTGCAATTCAAACCCTGGTAAATACCTGGATTCTAGTTCATTTCAACTCAATTGTTTACAACAATGATTCATTGGCAGTAAATAAATTTTAAAAAATATATTTCTATAATATACTGTCACTACTGTAATTTCAACATGTGAAGTTCTTTAAGTTCCAGATGTAGAAATTAAGTATCAGACATCGAGTATATTCAAGGATTATACTCAAAGTTGTTCAACTATTCCGTGGATCTCAAAATAAATAAATAAATGAAACATGACTGAGAAACCACTCCAATTAGCTTGCATGTATTCCAGCCAAAGAAATAGCTTTCAATTAATTGATTGTTTTACTTTTAAGTATATGGCCAGGAAACCTAAGAATTCTGTGAAGAATTGTTATATCTATATTTCAGCAGTTTTCCTTTCTAGCACCTAATTTTTGTTGGTAAAGTCAGCTAGATTATTTCCACCTAGTGACTATAGAAACAATTAAGTTCAACTCAACTCAAAGTACATTATCTTCCCTAAATAACATGTACCCCTTTCAATTTTTTTTTAGTTGCAGAGATATTTGAAAATGCCATGTGTATTTTATATATCTGCCATTATTAACAAAGCATTTTCCATCTGTACTTATTCATGATTATATCTTCTCAAAAGGGCAGGATAAGGCTACATTGCTATAAAGAAGAAATGAATCAGTAGAATAGTCTTTACAACACTGATTGACAATGGTAGAACATTTTTAGCTTCTTGATATTTGAGGGAAAAAGTACAGTAAGAAAAGAAACAATTATGTCCTCTCTTTTCACATTCAGGATTATGAAAATGAAGGCTTAATTCTGAAAACATTGAGAGTATTTTAACAAGATTTTCAGAGAAATATCTGAAGAAGACAAATTGTGTTTCAAAGAGCTTAACGTTTTATTGGGACTTAGTTGCAAATTAATATCAGATCAGCTATATTGGATTTTGGGGAGAAGATATTTGAAGAGAGACAACTGGAGTACTATGTTGGCCATTAATCATCAATATATGCAGAGCAACAGAAGTTATCCCCAGTCCGGTCAAGAGAACAAAGAAATGCTGAGACTGGACCAGTAAGCGTCTATATCAGCAAGAAAAGAAGACCACAAACACAAGTATCAGTAATCATGAATTATGACAGACAACAAAGTGTAGACATATTTTGGGACCACACACAAGATGGCACAAGTCACACTAAAGTAGAGTTGACTACTCATTTTTCAGGCAATGCCACTTACACTCAGAAAACTCTGGTCAAATCACACACCTTTGCCATTACTATCAAAGAGCAAACTGACATCTTCCTATTAGCACAGGAATAAAGAGCATATAGAAGAACAGAATTTTACAAAAAGAGGTAGAGTCTTTTACATTATATGTAATGAAAGAGAAATGCAACTGTGCTTTGAATAAGTTGAGTGTGAACTCATATAATTATAAGAAATAAAAGAAATATTTTCTTTAAATAGATAAGTAAGTGTTTTCTGACTTAGTTTAGAAAATAATTTTCAATTAAGTATTTATATTATTGGATGGGAATGCTATTGAATAGAGAGATTGGGAAAAACCAATGTTTGTGCATATTTTCTGATATATGTCACCAATAACTCTGATTAGATATTTGGTTGATTCTTTCATATTTTTTAATTGAATCAATACAGAATTCTTTTCATTGTCTGCCTGTTATTCCCACTTCAATTTGTTCAAAATATAGAACAAAATATATTGTTTACTTTAAATGTATGATTTCCTTAGAAATGCCTTTACTCTCTTACTGAGTAAACAGCAATTTTTACTTTTTCACTGTATAACTTGCTCATTGGTTCTTAAACTTTGAGTCTCAATACAAGCAGTATCATCATTCCCTAATCATAACTTGTATGTAAATTCTTGATTCCCACTATAATCCTAGAGTATTTAAATACCCATAAGGATATTAATGTTTTCTAACAAAAATTCCTTCTAGGTGTTATTAATACAGGTTCACTTCAGATCCTCTTTCTTGGTCAACCATGTAGGTAATTAGTGAGGGGCAATGGTTAAAATGATTAGTAAAGGGATTTGTCACTAGGCTCCTGGTGGAGAGTTAAAGATGACAGCTAATTTGAGATAAGGACATTTGTCCTACACTTACACAAACAACCTACAAATACCTAATTTTGCATGGCATATGGTAAATATTCTTTATTTTCCTTCTACATGCCCAAGTGTTCCCTCACCATTTATTAGAAATGCTATCTTCTCTTATTAATTAGTTTTACAATATAACCAAAAATCCATTAGTCTTTCATATTACATGGTCTATTTTTGAGATTTCTTGAATTCCATTGGTCTAAGTGTTCCTCCACAAAATTCCAAATTTTTGGTACTCTAGCTATAGAACTGCTATAAGGTTTTTAATCATTCTGCAATAAGTCTAAAAAGCTTGACTAAATTAAGAAGATCTTGCCAGAATTTTGATGATAATGGTGTTAAACATACAAATCATTTGGGTGGAATGGAATATACTTTTTACTATTCTGTCTTTCAATCTATGAATATAGTCTATCTTTTCATTTATTTTGCTCTTTAAAGTCTTTCATCATCATTTTGTAGTGCTGTGTATACAGATCCTTATGAACTTTGTTAAACTCCTATTTAGGCATATCATATCTTGGAATGCTTATAAATGGTGTTATGTTTTAATATTTATTTCCATAAGTTCATTGTTATCATTTAAAATAATTATAATCACTACTTTTTATTTGTTGGTCTTATAGCAATTTTGGCAAACTCACACGTAAATTTTAATTTGTTTTATTTTTGTAAATTCCTCCTGATAATATACCATATCAGGAAATAATTTTACATTCCTCAACACAATTTCTGTAACAAGTTACAGACTTAAAACCTGTCCAGTCAACATAAGGACTATAAATACCATATCCTATAGCAACACAATTCATATTTATCTTTTAAGAATCACGAATCTGTGTTCCCAACGGACATCCTTTCTCAATATTTTTGTTGTTATTGTTCATTTACTTTTAATTGTTATCTCTCACAGCGTCATCTGGAATCACTTATAAATGTTTAGTCCCCTAGGATCACCCCCAAAGTTAGCACAGGCATTCTGAAAGTGTGCATGTTCAATATGATGTTTTTGACATTAAAATTAGTTCTCACTTAACTTCTTAGACAGTTTCTTGGAAATTACAATTTTAAACAGAACCATATCCAAAAAAACTTTAACAATAGACTCATTGACATAATAAGAGTTAACATCTTACCCCTTTGTTCTGTTCACAAAACACCAACTTTCTAAATAAAGACTCCTAAGTACTTTTAATATGAAACAATGCTTTGCATTTTTTCAGTCACTTTCCAAATACCTTGTTTGTGATTGGCACTGAATGGACAAGTTTTTAAGCACCTAAATACACAAGAATAAATAATGCTTAGGACACCTTTCCATCAGAGTACAATCAATTACACAAACATGCAGAAACACTAAGACCATTGTTATAGAAACCACCAAATGAATGTGATATCTTTACAAGGAAATGTCTCTATGTATGGGTAGAACTGAGGTGCATAGAGAAAGCCATAAATTAATAGCACATGCAAATTCCACACAGATAGCATCCCTGACCTGATTTTTATCCTGTTAATTAATGTTTAATTATCCTTTATTATTGACATACTTGAAATTACTGACTTATGAAATAAAAGCAAAGTTAAAATACTCAATGAAACTGTATTCCTTTGTGGCTATTACCCTATCATGAAATATTTCTTATCAAAACACATTTCTTCCCTTCGCTTCCTTTCACTTCTCAAATTGCTTAAGATTGGCATTTCAACATTGAAAATAATGGGTGACAATATGAATGATCCTTAATATTCAAATCTAATAAAACTATTTGTGAGCTGACTTGCTTAAAACAGTTCTTCTCCACTCCTCTTTTATCATGCTGCCCTGAATTATTATTATTATTATTATAATTATATTGTTATTGCTTAGCTACTTTACCCTCAACTGTATTTATTATTATTGCTCCTCTGACTAGGCTACTTTTCTCTACCCACAAATTTGTTTATGTTCTCCATATCCAAATCTACCATCATGGTTTGTTATTTAATCATTAGTCAGTTGAACCAGAGAAACAACCAACGAGTTTCAACCCCTTTTTCAAGTCTGATGTCCTCTAAAACTTCTCCCAAAATCTCAGCAATGCTTCAGATATACAAATTTGACTTCAAAGTATCTACACAGTCTTTGCTGTACTCAAAATATTATTTTTACTCAAAATATCATTACTTAACTGAAACTCCATTTTTTGATTATGATAAACCTAATTATTCTCTATCAGTGGTCCTCAAACTATGGCCCGCAGGCCACATATTGTATTTGTATCTGTTTTGTTTCTTCATTGCAAAATAAGATATATGCAGTGTGCATAAAAATTCGTTCATAAGTTTTGTTTTTACTATAGTCAGACCCTCCAATGGTCTGAGGGACAGTGAACTGGCCCCCTGTTTAAAAAGTTTGAGGACCCCTGAGAGTCTACATTCTTCTATTAGCCTATAATTAATAATTCCATCGTTTACTTTCATAGGGAATCCTAAATACTTTATATTCATCAATCCATATATTATTTTATGGTTATTTACAATAGATATTTTATGACTATCAAGCTAAAAATTTTACAAAATTGAACATAAAGTTGTAGCACAAATTATTTTCTATTTTTAACTTGCTCTCTTCAAATTATTTATTAAAAACCATTTTCCACAACAGAGATAAATTTAATGTTTTTGACTGAAGAGTTGAACAGCGGGAGAGTATATGCACATAAATTATTATACACAGGATCAGAATGACACACGTTATGTCACACTATAAATGGATCATGAATATATAAAAATAACTACATAAAATGAATTTTCTCCTAAAAAGACAAGACATTACAATATCAGGAAAGGAAGAGTTGTCATTTTGAAGCCAGATGCAATAAAGCTAAATACATAAAGTTAAAAAAATCACAAGTCATATTCCATTACAGCTACAAAGTCTATTGGCATGCCAATGTGGTACATGAAGAAATGAAAATTCTGTGAAATACAAAGCGCTTTAAGAAAAAGGTTTGACTTTATTGTGAAAAATCTTCAAATGCACTATTAGAGAATTCAAAAGCAGGCATTAAAGAGAAAAGTCATTCAAGCATTTTTTGATAGGGATGGGTGAATTTTCAACAATTTGCTTTACTAAAAATACAAAGCAATTGGAAGCTTATAGCTTATACACAGGTTGAAGATAAGGATGGGAAGTACCTTAAATTTAGGGAAAAAGAAACACAGAGCTGAACTAGGGCAATGAGATCTAATAGAAAAGAACATTCAGAATTTAATTTATGTCTCTCGTGGTTCCATATTTTATAGGAAATTCATAGGGTATTTTTGTCTGCATGTCCTTTAAAAATTATTTTGGTGTATAACAGACAACACATTAAAATTAGTTTTTATTTTCAAAATGCATAATACATATTCTATGCATAATTTTAACTTCCTGGATGTTAAAAGTTTTTGTCAATCCAAGCAATTCTGATATTGAATTTAATAATCAAGTAGCTGAAGAAAAAGTGTTTCTTTTCTACTAAAAAATGTGTAAGAAAATAAAATCTTTTTGTTTTTACAGCCAACCTGCAGGCTCAGGGCTTACACCTAGCTTTCTGCTCAAATATCTCTTCTTGTATGATAAGTAAAACCAATGGGATGTTTCAGAAAGGAATTAGGTCTGCTGTGTGAAGGCCAACACCCTCCTCACTACACTATAACTTAGAATTCCCTCTTTTTTTGGAGTTGGGTCACACCTAGCAATGATCAGGGATTTCTCCTGGCTCTGAGCTCAGAAATAGCCTCTGGCAGGCATAGGGGACCATATGGGATGCCAGGATTTGAACCATGGCCTGTCGGCCTGTCCTGGTTTGGCTGCTTGCTATGCTATCTTGCCAGACCCTACATCTTTTTTTTTAATGTGAATTTAAAAAGTATAAAAGTAACCAAGTAAATTTTTTAACTTTTACAAAAATGTTTTTCAGAATGACGTTAAAAAATTATTTGACTTTTATACCTTGGGGAAAATTTATCCAATGGTTTATCTTGATAATACTCTGAGTTATGATCATTTGACAGTGCTATAACATGTTGCAGTTTCATATATTCATATTTAAAATTACATATTTATGCATATATATGCTTATATACATACACATACAGTTCTAGAACAAACATTCAATATTTAATGTGAATCCCAATCAGTTGTAGTTATGGATTTTAAGATGCTATAAGTTATAACAATTATCAGATAAATAAATCAAATTGCAAAAAATTTATTTTCTTATCTTCACAAGACAGATAGAAATCCATATGGATTGCAGGTAGAAAAATTTTGAAAGATCAGGAATCTTGTTACTATTGCCAACTTCACTGGTGCTATAATTTCCTATTGCTCCAGTTTAAACGTAGAAAAGAAAGATACATACATGACTTTGTGGAACAATCTCGCCTTAAAATTACAATTCCTATTTCTAAGCTTTAGGTCTGACATTAATCTTGTCTAGAATGTTATGTTATATAGTCACTTTCAATAGTTCATGGAAGTCACATAAATGACAATTTAAATAACTATGCAATATGGCACATAATTAATTGTTAAATGCATTCCTAAATCTTTATACCTGTATGGAAAGGTCCTTGATGCACATTTTATATAGATTTTCTAATTTGTAACAATGAACAATTTTACTGACTATAAATTCATACTACAGTCCCTAGACCTATTGATATTAATAGGAATTTAAAGATTGCTGTATCAATAGCTTACCCAACAAAAAAAACCTTAGTTTTACAAAATAGCCTTTATTTTCATTTAGACTATTTCCCTTCTGATCTCTTAGAAAACTTTAATAATGAACTTTAATAATAATGTCCATGCAATATTCATCTAGTTATCCTATTTATTGTGCCCCATGCTGTTAGTATCAAAGAAATTTATGGGATATCACTAGATAAATATGTCTCTCTACTAAGATTCTCCAGAACAAATATTATTGAATTCATGCCACTTAGTCTAATAAAACTACTCTCTGCAGCTCAGACCAGAAGTTTTTGTTTAGTCAGAAGGCTAAGGAAAGATAAGACAAAGATAATGAAGAGGTACAGAGACACTTTGCGGGTTTTAAATTAACAAAACTAATTGGATAGAAAGAAAATGAAAAGATTGGTCACATGTTGTTACTTTAAAAGCCCTTTGATAAACCATACATTACATGGTAGGAGAAGAAATGCTTGTCAAAATCATACAAAAATGACAATTTAAATCTAAGCCAGATTTCACAGACTTCTACCTTGAGTAACTACAAAACTGAAGTTACTGCAAAACTAAGGAATCTTTCTAAATTTGCAGTTTTATCACCAGTCTCTGAATTCCTTTCACATACGGATTTTCTTATTTTTGGTCCCAAATAACTATTCTATACTTTGAAACTATCTTAAATATCCTGAGTAACTTTAAATGAATTTTAGGAATATAAAAGGAAATATTGATTATCAGATGGATATTTTAAGGCAAATGTGAGGATTATTCTACTTTTATTAAATATTAAGACACTTTAATTTACATACATATTCAAAATTGAGTTTCAGGAATATAACCTCAGCACCAACACTGCCACCAGACTCCACTTCTTTTTACCAATGTTTCCAGGTTCCCTCTGACTCCTCATCCTGCCTTCTAGAAAGGTATATATGATGTAGTTTGATTCTCAAGTGTTCAGTATTGTTGGCTCTGTAACACATATATGTGTGAATATATAGAAGACACCACACCATCAAGGATCATTGTGTTTAGGCACCTAGTCCTTAACCCCGTTATTCCATAAATTTTTTTTTCTTTCTCCATATCAATTTCTTTCCTTCTCTGCCCATTTCATTTCTGTGCTCAAAAATTGAGGGAAATCTGGATCCCAGTTAGAAATTATGCTTTCCTGCCTCCTGTTATTATTATATATACTACAGATAAGTGAAGGCTTTGCTAAGACAAATGGGAAGATTCTCTAAAAGGCTGTGTTTTTATTAGTTTTATATAAAATATTTTTTGCCCCTTGAAGATCCACGTCTCTTCCTTCTCTGTTTTTCTCTGGACACTTAGAGTCAAGCCTTAAGTTTATATCAAAAGATCTTAACATTGATGGATAGAGGTCGACACTGGTGGTGTAAATCACCCTGATTCACTGTATATCTAAAATCCAACTATAAAGGACTTTGTAAATCACAATGGTTTCCATAAAATAGAATCAAAAGTAAGAAAGGTCACTTGCTCTTTCTCTTCTTCTCAATGATTTTTGTCAACACAAGTTAACCTATGTACATAATAGGACAAAGAATAACCAATTTTCTCCCTGTTAAGGGAAAAAAGAGTAAGACTTATGTCTCAATGAATTTCACAGTCTTAGCTACTTTTTACTTCTTTTTTTTATTATTGGCTTTTTGGGCCACACCCAGTGATGCTCAGGGGTTACTCCTGACTATGCACTCAGAAAACACTCCTGACTTGGGGGACCATATGGGACACCAGGGGATTGAACCACAGTTCGTCCAAAGTTAGCATGTGCAGACAAACTCCCTACTGCTTGTGACATCACTCCGGCTTTTGAATTTATACTTCCTTTCTCCCTATAGGACAATTGCATAGTATAGTCTATTTTCCCTTATTGATTTTCCTGCATTCTGCCAAAATCCTTTTAAATAATTTTTTAACTAAATTTCTTTAAATTGCTAATTTGAATAGGCCATCTGTTTCCTGCCAGGACCCCGACTGATATCTTTCATATCTGTTTACCAGGAAATCAACTGTATAAAGTGACATAAAAAAGATAGCAAAGAAAAGCAGGAAAATCATTTTACTGGCCTCAATGAAAATTAAATCATATTTCCCACAAGGTTTCCTTCTATAAGACATAGCTGATATAGATCCTAACAAATCTTCAATACTCATAAATAATGAAGTTGATGGATTAAAATGTCATCCATAAAATTTCAGCATAAACTGAAAAAAATACATCTCTCCATCTTGAAGCTTAATAAAGCTTGCCATCCCCTACATTAATAATCAGATAAATGAAAGAAATTATTCATTTAATTGACCCTGTCTCAAAATGTCTAATAAGATTTTATTGGAAATAGCAAAATAATAAAACAACTAGCATTAGATATAATAATATTAGATATAAACATAATTAAATATTGTAAATTTGTAATTTAAAAAATTGGTTTAGGCCACACCTAGCTGATACAAGGTTAAATATTAGCTCTGAACTCAGAAATCATTCCATCTTGAGTTAGGGGACAATATGAGATGCCAAGGATCAAACGCAGGTTGGCAGCGTGCAAGGTAAATTCTCTACCTGCTGAGCTCTGACTCTAGGCCCTATTTTCTAAATTCTTGCATTTTTCACTTACTTGTGTTTATTTGTGGAAAGTCTACTACCTTTTCCATCTGTTATAGCTTTATTCCACATACATTTTTGGTCTAATTACCAGGTTCTCAAAATTTGACTATAAGTTTTATAATATTACATTATTGTAATAATCTTATACCTGATATGATTATATTTAATGATAGTTATTTTGTACTTTGCTATCCCAAACTAAGTTGAAAAACTTTCTAATACATGGACACTTATCAAAAAATATGTGAAGCTTTTTTAGATGCCAGAAAACATGTAAATTTGGAATTACTCTTGTCTTACCAAATTCTTGATTGATTGATGCTTAGGTAAAAGTCATTCTTTTAAAAATATTCCTCCAATGTTCCTTAATTTTAGCCTTTAAAAAATGAAAAGAAATTTAGATATTTGCCAGTGTCCAGGAATTTGAGTTAGTCTTGATGATCTTCAGGAACTGTGCCAAATCTTATTAGTCTAGGTTTTAATATTGAAATAGTCACTTAATTATGCTTTAACTGGAACAATAAACAAGAATAAGTAATTTAATAAAACTTAAATATTCTTAGTAAAACAAAAGAAAATTTATTTTAATATATTTACATTGAATTTTGCCCGAATTACTATATCCACACAAAGTTTTAATACCTCTAGGAAGCAGTATCTTTGGTATCTTTTATTCTGACAGCTTAATTTTGTTTATTGCACACTTTAAATCCCTCTTAACTAGATGAATGAAATTTCTATTTTTTCAAAGAGCTTAAACAGAATAATAAGTTGGAGTACTATTTAGGAATTGTTCACTAATAAAAATTGTATGTGGCTGGATCATTAAATCTGACTTGAAAGTCTGTATACAAGGAAGGAAACCTGCTATTGCTTAGGCCACTCAAACATCTGCTAAAGCTCCTGATGAAGACTAGCAGAAACAGAAATTTGTTCTTTAAACTAGAGACCAAATACAACTGCGGAACATGTGGCCCTTAAGGGACAGTAAATGTTTTCCATCTGCAAAGGTCACCTGACCTTTGAGCAGGCAACAAGCAATGGAAATGCCTCAGGGTAAAACCCAGTAGAGAAAATCTATTAAAAATGACTTCTAATAGTAGCAAGGCTTGTATTTTCCTCTGAGCCAGATTCCTAGGGACAATTCTATCTCAACTAATATTTGGAAACATGATTAGATTGAAAAAAAAAACATTAGATTTATTGGAGGAGTGGACAAAGTACACAATAAATGAAATTGTACATTGATGAAATATAATAGACAGGTCACTTTTTTTAAGGTTGGTGACTCAATTTAGAGCCAAGAAAGACTATATAGAATAGTTCAAAACTAAATTTTGAATGTACTTAACAAAGAAAAATTTTAAAAAGAAACTCTTGAAGTGGCACACACATCTACATGTACTTAAATGTGGTTTAGAAATAAATAAAAAATAAGAAAAATAAATAAAACTCTTGAAGTGGCACACACATATATACAGTACTTAAATGATCACACACATATATATAAACGATTCCCTTTACACAATGTTAAATTCACTTTAGTTGCAGCTAAAAATAAATTTTCCATAGAATTTTCAAAATTTAATTAAGACCTACATGTTATCAGTCCTTGCTTTTAAAAAATAATTCTTTATGATTCTTATTTTCAAAGTACAGAAGTTCTTATACAAATTTACCATTATCTTTTAGAGAAATCCCAGAATATATAGTAAACAGTATTATGGTAATCAAAATCTAGATTCTGTCAAACTCACAGAGATGAAAAGATGCTTCTTTCAGAAGAAATAATCTTGGATTCATGAAGACATGGATTTATAGTAACATACCTACAGTATTTCACTCAAAACATTTATAAAAATGACTAAACATTTCTGAATCTAAAATTTTAGATTATGGTGATAATTTATCATTACCATTGATATGGAAACATCTGCATAGAGGTTGGTTTAAAGAGATGTCTAAAAATCGTATGTATATCTTTTCAGAATAACAATTTGTTGTTAATATGACTTTTGTTTTGATCAAATTAGTGACGATTCTAGAATGAATTATATAACACATTTATTAATTATTTACAACTTTGATGTAAATGTCTAATTTCTCAGTAGCATTAACTCAGTAATGGGACATTTATTAAAAAAAAGTAGGAGGACTTTAAGATGTAGCTTAAGGGTAGAGTGCAGGCCATGTATGTGTAAGGGCACAAATTTGAATCCTGGCATGCACCTCCCACCCCACATCTCTTAGAGTAATGCTATGACTGTCATTGTAATCTCTAACACTTTATATGCATAAACTCTAATGCACAAGACTACCGCATATCAGTGTGTGACTCCCAGTAAATTCCTCATCAAGTATATAAGTACCACAACCAACCAAGTTTGCAATCAGGAAAGCATTGTAACCCAATGTGTAGTCCATTACATTATAAAACTTGTATGATTCTGGGGTACCCCAACATTGACAACAATAAAAGTTTGGCAAAAAAAAAAAGTTAAGCAAATCAGATCAAACACCTAAGCCCCTAACTGGGTAACACTTTGATCATTTGTTGCATTTTATTTTCTTAGTAATTAAATACATGCTTATTTATTATTCCATATTATAGTCAGTGTTAGCCAGAGAAACTAAACAGATAGAATAAAATGTATGTAATCAAAAAGCTTTTATTATAAAAAAATTTTAGTTTGTCCATTAGAGAAAGAGAGAGTTCTATGATTTACATGGTGATTCAGCAAGGTGAAAATCCAGGAAATTACTGTTTTTATTCCGTTCAAGTATTGGCAAAGCTAACATACTGAGAAATACAAATGCTGTAGATATAGTCCAGAATCTAGATTGGGCAGACTCAACACAATAAAAGTCAAAGCCTCAATTTTAATTTGACCAGAGAAGAAATATACTGTATTTCATACACAATACCTAAAAAAGAGAAAAAGAAAGGAGAAAGAAAGAAAGAAAGAAAGAAAGAAAGAAAGAAAGAAAGAAAGAAAGAAAGAAAGAAAGAAAGAGAGAGAGAGAGAGAGAGAGAGAAATAAAGAAAGAAAGAAAAAGAAACAGAAAGAAAGAGAAAGAAAGAAAGAGAAAGAAAGAAAGAAAGAAAGAAAGAAAGAAAAGAAAAAAAGAGAAGAGAAAGAGAGAGAAAGAAAGAAAGAAGAAGAGAAAGAAAGAAGAAAGAAAGAAGAAAGAAGAAAAGAGAAAGAAAAGAAAGAAAGAAAAGAAAGAAAGAAAAGAAAGAAGAAGAAAGAAAGAAAAGAAAGGAAAGAAAAGAAGAGAAAGAAAGAAAGAAAGAAAGAGAAAGAAAGAGAAGAAAAAGAAAGAAAGAAGAAAGAAAGAAAAGAAAGAAAGAAAGAAGAAAGAGAGAAAGAAAGAAGAAAAGAAAGAAAGAAGAAGAAAGAAAGAAAGAAAGAAAAAAGAAAGAAAAAAGAAAGAAAGAAAGAAGAAAGAAAGAAAGAAAGAAAAAAGAGAAAGAAAAAAAAAGAAAGAAGAAAAGAAAGAAAGAAAGAAAGAAAGAAAGAAAAGAAAGAAAGAAAAGAAAGAAAGGAAGAAGAAAGAAAGAAAAGAAGAAAGAAAGAAAGAAAGAAAGAAAGAAAGAAAAAAGAAGAAAGAAAGAAAGAAAGAAGAAAAGAAAGAAAGAAAGAAAGAAAGAAAGAAAGAAAGAAAAGAAAGAAAGAAAAAAAAAAGAAAGAAAAAGAAAAGAAAGAAAGAAAAGAAAGAAAGAAAGAGAAAGAAAGAAAGAAAAAAGAAAGAAGAAAAGAAAAAAAAGAAAGAAAGAAAGAAAGAAGAAAGAAAGAAAGAAAGAAAGAAAGAAAGAAAGAAGAAAGAAAGAAAGAAAGAGAAAAGAAAGAAAGAAAGAAAGAAAGAAAGCAAGCAAGCAAGCAAGAAAGAAAGAAAAAGAAAGAAAGAAAAGCAAGCAAGCAAGCAAGCAAGAAAGAAAGAAAGAAAGAAAGAAAAGAAAAAGAAAGAAAGAAAGAAAGAAAGAAAGAAAGAAAGAAAGAAAGAAAGAAAGAAAGAAAGAAAGAAAGAAAGAAAGAAAGAAAGAAAGAAAGAAAGAAAGAAAGAAAGAAAGAAAGAAAAAGAAAAGAACAGTCTGTCATAGAGTCTGTTAAGGGGAACCAAGTGGTAAACTTGAAAAATCAGGTGCAAGAAGAAAACACTGATGGACATCGGCTGTTAGAATATTGTATGACTGAAATTCAGCCATAAGCAAATTTTCACTCTTTTTCACAATAAAATATATATTTAATATTCACCTTAATGAGTTTTTTAAAAGAGGCACTTTAAATGTGATGGCTCCTGTAAATTTAAAGCCATATTGAAAATCTGCAGATTTATTTTTCTGTGATAACTCTTTGAAAATGGACCTATTATTTTAGTAAATGGTTGAATGAAGGATACATGGCGCACAACTGTAGTCACATATCCTAATTTTAGGAACTTTTGCAAAGGGCAAATTCTTCCTACCATGGCATCTAGAAGTGTTAACATTGAGAAGGGCTCTTTGGTAAAGTTTGGCTATTTGGGGGATATTTGGTAATGACCTTAATTAACATAATAATTATTTCTTCCTCTCAGACATTAAAAATATGGTAGTTCCTATGTATTCAGTAGCATTTAACAAGACTACTCATAATTTAATTCTTTATTCATTCATAAATTAGCTAACATAGAAGAGCTTTGTAAGATATAAATTGATTATTACTTAGAGTGATTTATTGTGAGAAATTTGTCCACCTTGTCTCTAAAATTAAGTTTTGCCTCAAGACCTTCAATGAAAGATGAAGCTAACCTAACTGGTAAGCCCTGAAGAAAAATAACATGCCTTTCTCTTTGACCTCCTGATATTTTTCATATTCCAGCTCCATTGAAAAAGGGGAAAAATTGTTATAATCTGGAAAATAGAAGACTATAGAGAAAAAGTCAGAAGTGAATCTACTAGAATCAAAGAAAAAGAGAAAAATCTTTCCCCAAGAAGATAAGATCTGTGAGTACATTGTCCATTTCTTCTGTGGTAAGTCCCTATGTTTTAGTAGCTCTTAACTATATATAGTGTTTACTATATAAATAATGAAAATATATACAGATATATGGGCCTGCTTGAAAATTCAGAGATACCATCCATCAAATATCAGAAAAATCCCAAATAGGCAAAAGTTAAAAACATGGAAAAATTAAATAGATAACAATGGTAATTGGATTTCCACTAAATGCTGCCATTCATAGCATTGTTCTTTCGAGACAAACCAAATCTGAATTCATTAGATGATTAGTGAGATGAAGTGACTCCTTAAAAAACAAAAAAACAAAAACAAAAAAACTTATTCCTTGGGCCAGAGTGATAGCACAGTGGCTACAGTGTTTGCCATGCACACACACAGCTTACCTGGGTTTGTTCCCTGGCATCCCACATGGTCTGCAGAACTTGCCAGAATTAATTTCTGAGAGAAGAGCCAGGAGTAACTCCTGAGTACCATAGAATGTGGCCCAAAAAGCCAAAACATTGAAAAACAAGATTATTCCTTATCAGTCAAAACATCTAATATAATATTTCATAATCAAAATTAATTCCTATATTTTACATGAAACACTTCTATGCAATTTTTTTTTCTTTTTGGACCATTCCTGTCATGTTGAAAGCATGCAAGGCAAATGCCCTCATTGCTGTGCTATCAACCCCGTTCCTTCTTTCCAATTTTGTTTGTAGAAATTTGATTCTATTATTATCTTGATGACTTCAGTTTCAATTTAGATTTTTCATGCTAAATTAATAAACAAGTAAGAAATGAAAGCTAAGATGGGGCCAGCATAATTGTATAACAGATAAGGTGCTTGCCTTCCTTGTTAAACCTTTCAAAATATGATCCCAAAACTACATATGATCCCTCAAGCCATCAGAAACGATCAGCACAGAGCCAGTAGTAAATGTTAAGTACCACTAGTTGTGGCCTCAAAACAAGACAAAAGAGGACGTTAATTCATGTCAATGTAGATGACATGTGACGCCATTTTTCAAGAAAATATTTTGTAAGGACAAAGAATAGGACTTGGGGCCGGAGAGATAGCATGGAGGTAAGGCGTTTGCCTTTCATGCAGAAGGTCATCGGTTCGAATCCCAGCGTCCCATATGGTCCCCCGTGCCTGCCAGGAGCAATTTCTGAGCATGGAGCCAGGAGTAATCCCTGAGCACTGCCGGGTGTGACCCAAAAACCACAAAAAAAAAAAGGATAGGACTTGTATAATAGCCATTGTGTTTTGAATAGCAACAAAATATATAGAATTTTATATTCCAAAAAAATAAAAAATATTTAATAGATATAAAATATATTAATATTCTGTGATAAATTAATATTTTAAAATGGCCATAAAGGATTTGATATTTCATTCAGCAAAACATGGGGTCAATTACATAACCATGTGATCTTAGATCTACCCATTAGCTTTCTTTGAAGAAAGACATAAACAAAAGAGATAGCTAGAAAATCACAAAAAAAGGAAAGAAAAGAAAAGATTTTTGTTGTTCTATATACTAAATTTTGCAATGATTTGTTCAGTACTGAAATTAACAGAAAAATGGAAACTATAGTTCTGTCAACAGAGATTTTGTTTTCTTTTCTGTAAAAGACAAAAACAAATCATGACTAAAAACTAGAGGTTCTGAGATTTCCTAAAAAATATATATAGATATTTTCTCAGATGCTTTAGCCTTGACTGTTTGTCTTTCATTGATTTTGATTTGCCAATTATCACCATTTCTCACTCTTCCTACAGGATTCCAATTTACCAGTTAATTTGTTGTGGGAAGAGATACTCATACTTGCTTGTAATGGATGAAGAACATCCTTGTCACTAAGAAACATTTTAGGGTCATTTGTCAAATTTTTCCATGAGACCTAAATTCTTGTTTAAATTTCAAATTCCCTTGGTGGAGGGCATATTCTAATTTTTTCCTGTCACTTTTACTTTTCAATAGAAGGAATTTTAGTTCCATTTCAATAAGAAAATTTCATTGAGAAACGAAGATTAATGTATGGCTAAAGAGATAGTGGCAATATAACTGCTGAGAAATAAGAAAAAAATGTTGAAAATGGAAGAGGGCTCTAAAATAAGAACCCCACATCTCTAAATGTCACCAACAGTGACATTATACATGAAATTTTACATGCATAGCAATATAAATACAACAAAACTTCCTATTTGGATCACTTGTAAATTTTTTATAATATTTGAAAACTACCTTACTTTATTCTCTTTCTTACTAAAAATAAGATAATCTAAATGTATGCCCAAGACCCCGAAGAATATAAAATATATATTTGATTGTATGAATATGTGCAAACATGTATATGCACACAAACAGGTTTTTAATGATTACTTTTACTTTTATTTTTTCGGTAACTGTCTAGGGGAAATTTGAGAATGTTTTTCTTTTATTTAAAAACCATGGTTACAAAATTGTACATGATTGAGTTTATGTCTTACAGTGTACACCACCCTTTGTCCAGGAGCATTTCCTGCCACCAATATCCCCAGTTCCCTTCCCACATTCCACACTGCCTGACTCTGGAGAAGACATTTAAGTACTCTCTTCCCCTCTTCCATTTTTTCCTTTTAGACACTAGTAGACACTATTTAAGCAAGATTATTTTCTATGGGCTGAGTTTAGGTACTTCTTTGTCTCCTTCAGTCATTTATTCACACTGATTTAAATAAATTTAAATGCTATTATTCATTTTAAATAGTTTAAATATGTTTACATTATTTAAATTTAAATAAAGTAAATTTTTTCATATTGGTACTTAGCAGTAAAAACTTGTCAACATAAAAACTAAAGGTAATTATCATTTTTGTGCAGTATTATTTTATTATAAGGGCGAGTTTTATATAAAAATAATTGTTTCATTTAAGCTTATGTGCAAGCTAGTTTAAAAAAAGTGTAGCACTGACAAAAAGTCATTTGTGCTTACCCTTTGTTCTGTCACAAGTCAAGAAAATAAGATACTTTTTGAAATTAAAAGGCAACCAGTCTAAAGCAGATAAAATAGAATAATTTATAATTTTTCAGGCATGTAGCACCTTGTATTCCAAAGCTTTACACCATAATAATTTGCATTCCATAGTACATTTCTTCTGAGATTTTTCAAAGCCTATTGCATTAATATAAATCTAACTATGATGCATTCCCTTGAAGTAGGATTTATTCTTTATATCCTCATTTTATAGACCAACACATTAGTTGCTTTCCTGTAGGGTATACAGCCTCTCATGTCAGTTAGGAAATTGATCCTAGAAATCCTAATTTCCTATCCCTTATTCCGGTATCTTGACAAAACCATTTTGCAAATACAAAAACATATTATTCCTTAGATAAATAGCAGATTAAAGACATGCTGTCTCATATAATCTTGTAAATATGCTTTAAAAGCCACCAGCACTCTTGAGAGGATTGACATCTGGTTCCCATGGTAGCATAAAGGAAATGGAACTAAAGTTACATAGAGATTGAATTGTATTCAGAAGCCAGGGATGAACTTCTGCATAAACTAGAGCATCTGGATCAGAATTTGCAGATTATCTTTGCAACACAAAAACTCACACGAAGTTTTGCTTGGAAGTTCCGTCTGATGGGAACTCAGGAAAGAGATTTAAAAAAAATAAAATGAAAAGTCCTATTCAGTTTTTGTTAAACAAATTCAGTGTTAACCATTTACAACTTGTAATAATCAATTCCAAGATGCTCCCGATAAGGTTTGCTGGCATCTAAGCCCTTGAGATCAACTATTCCAAATTTAATCACAGAATAGTCAAATAAAATTTTCAACCATATTTGGTCTAGGATTTGAAGACACCAGTCATTATAACATAAGGACTCTCAAACATTCCTGTTGAAAAATCTTTAAGGTAAATCAGACATTTTATTTGAAGAGCTAGTACCAACTTTGCAGGCATTTAAGTAAGTTTGCTTCCCGAAGTGGTAGCATAGCAGTAAGGCAATTGCCATGCATGTAGTTGACCCAGGTAGGACACAGGTTCAATCCCTGGCATCCTATATGGCCCCAAAACCAGGAATATTTTCTGATAAGAGCCAGGAGTAACCCCTGAGAGCCACCGAATGTGGCCAAACAAACACCAACAACAACAACAAAAGTAAGCTTGCTGCAAACAGATGCTCTAACCTCAACTAAACCTTGACTATAATGGCAATAACCACTTCCTAAGAAAGACACCTCACAAATAAACATTCCAGTCAAGTTATTCACAAATTTCTGATCCACAGAAACTTGGTGAGACCATTAATTATTTTTAACTGAGAAACTAGATATTTGTGGACATTATTCAGATAATACAATATACACAAGTTTAGAGATTTGCCTATTTTATTCATGATTGTTTTAATAGCAATTTAAAAGGCAGAACTTAAAAAAAGAATATTAACTTGTGCTTGAGTAGGACATGGATATCATTTTAGTCACTATTAGAAGTAAACATAATTTGATCTAAGGGGTACAGAACGATTGACATATATAAATATCCCTCTGGTTCTTATTTCTAGCCATTTAACTGTGAAAAATTAATGCAGGTGAAATATTCATTTTATATAAATGCCTACATTGTTAACTTTTCATACTAAATATAATATACCAATTTATCTTTATCTTTTCACCCTCAGGTCACACTGTAAATTCTATTAATTTTTCTTCCATTACAAACCTGGGCTATTATTCTGCACCTTTTATTAACAATACACAGTTTTCATTATGTATTCATTCTGAACATTACCTGTTTTCAATCTCTGAAAAGTCCCCTTTCTCTTATTTTAATCTTTTTTTCATCAATTCTAACATTTTACAGGCTTTTAAAAGAATTATTTCCCTGACCTCACCAAGGTTTTCAAAAGCTATTGAATTAATATCATCGACTCTAATGTGCTGTTTGCTCCTTTTCGATCATTAATGAAGATGTAAAACAAGACCAGCTACCTCGCCTTTTGTCATATGTCTTGATTAGCCACCCTCAGCCAGTCATCTTGCCAGTTAATAGAACTCATATCATATCCAATTTGAAAAGATGCCCTTTAAAAATAACTAATTTCAGTCTTATTATTCCCAGTGCAGGTTTCTGTGTGTAGGTTTTCTGAACACTGTTAACCCAGATGCTCAGAATATTTTCCCAAGAACTGAGAGAGAAACTCAGGGAAAAAAAATGAAATAGAATAAAACATAGCTGCACCTGCCTCCTAATGGCATTATTTTCTATGAAATAAAGAAATGTGGTCTGACTGGAGTCAGGCAATTTTCTCCTTGACACATAGTTTCTTTAAAAAAAATAAAAAGAAGAAGAAAAAGAAAAGAAAGAAATGATTGAGGAATAAACTAGCTAGACTGGGCTATGTGAATAAAATCACCTTAGGGGGCATATTGAGTTTGCATGGACTTAATGCTTTGTGTGTTTTTTGTTAAAATGTTTTCTCTCTGTCTACAAGACAATGTTTTGTGTAAACCCTTCACAGAAAGAAATCTAGTTTTTAATTGTTTTGTAAATATATAGAATTTTACATGATGGGAAATACAAGGCTTCTTCCTTTGATTTTGCTTGAATTTGTGCTGCAACAATTAATGTGATGCAACATATGTAAAGAATATATAAACACATATATAGATACAAATTTTATTAAACAAATAATGTTGCAACATATATAAATATACTGCCAATGCCATAAAATATGTATAAACTGCCATGCATATAAATACATATAAACTGCTATGTAAATATACTGCCAATACTCTTGCTCCCAAAATATTTTAGGATATTAATAAAATTTTTCATTTCTGAAAGAAAATGGTAATTTATAAAGGATTAGGAACTTTACCAAAAATCATATAAATATATTCACACTATATATTTGGTCAATATTCAGTCCACTATCTATTGATATTTATATGTATCACTTGAGACTTTGAGTGACCTTGAGATGTTTTTTTGGAAAGTTATAAAAACCCAAATAAGCATTGTTTTCTAATCCTACAGGTCCATGTACTAAAAGTTAGCAAAGGTGTTTTATTTTTATTAATTAAAACTTTAAAAATGTGACATAAGTGTGTGTGTGTTCACAAAGAGAACATTTTATCAAATCAAGGAATAGAATAAGTTAGAGTCAAATATTTCTAGAGACTTAATAAGGCATTTGGAGTCTCCTTTCAGATTCCCAATAACATAATCTAGGTCAGCTGTTATTCAAATGAATATTAAATCAAGAAAAAGAAAATGATCCAGAGAATATAAAGGGACATTAGAGGGAATGAGACAAATCTAAACCATCCTTCCAGTTCTCTAAGATCCCTTCCTTCCTGCAGTCTCGTTCTTCCATAGCATACAGATTGTGGGCTGCACTTTCATAAGCCCCTTCTTACACATTCTCATTAATCTTAAGAGCTTGGCAAGGAGAAGATACTTTTTCCCATTCTGTTTCATTTCTTAGAAATAAATTTTGTATACAACTATTGCAAATGTTTCATGCTGTATCTCCCCATGGCTAATTCTTTTGGAACCTCAGATATTGCCCAATCATGGGAATTTGGACTGTTCATGTCTAATACATAAAATATGCCCTCATATTATATATGAATATCTTAGAAATCTTAATATTTTCTAGCAAGATATATTTATATTCCAGTTAATGTCTTTTAGGTAAACACATTTCAAATAAATTGGTGGTTGTTATAACTCCTGATTTGATATTATTTTTCACCTTTTATATTTCATGCCTCAAAAGGTATTGGGGAATAGAATAAATCAACCTCTGAAAAAGCACTATCCAAATATTTCTATCACATAATTATTACTTAATTTAGTATGTGTCATAAATGTCTTGAAATATACACATTACCTATCATTGACCTATACATTTTGTGGAGGCAATGATGACATTAGATTCATTTTGCATTATAATTTATAAATAATAGTCACACTAAGAATAGTCACTATGATTCTTAGTAGTAACCTGGAGACATAATAGAGCTTCAAATAGATTTTAAGTACAAGTAATTGTTCTCCTGAATGGATAAGCCCAAGAAAAATGGATGATGACCTAAATTATCACCTGTGCTATGTTTAGAAATAGGAGATATAAGAACGAATTAGACAAAAGTCTCTTCCTGAACAACTCCTTTTCTTACTTGACAAAAGAACATGAAACAAATATTTATAACTCGGTGTGAGGATAGCTTAATAAAGCAGATATTAGAAAAAAATCACAGCCAATTCTCAGAAAAGTATTAAGTCGTTTTTGTTATATCATCCAGAATCTGAATGAATAGATGAATGATTTAATCTATGGAAGTCAAAAAGTCTACCTTGGAATCTTAACT
This sequence comes from Suncus etruscus, assembly GCF_024139225.1. Classification (NCBI taxonomy): domain Eukaryota; kingdom Metazoa; phylum Chordata; class Mammalia; order Eulipotyphla; family Soricidae; genus Suncus; species Suncus etruscus. The sequence goes on along the minus strand of NC_064850.1, from coordinate 29,963,339 downwards.
CTCCACATTTTTTATGCACAGTAAGAAAATACAGCTTCTAATTAAGTGCAATTTATATAACAAAAAGAAAAAATAATTTAAGATGGCAGGCACGTCTGTGGCCAAATAAAAACATAGGTTGAATTTGCTATTCAGAAAGGCTCTTCTCCCAGGTGACTGATAAGAATCTAGGACTTTAACATTCTTAAAAGACTGAGTATATTTTAACACTTTAAAAAAATTTGAAAATATTATTGACAGTAAGGAAAGGAAGAAACTCAATATGGCCAAACATGCAAAAAAGCAGACATGAAATTTCCTCAGCTGACCAACTTGTCCACGTCTGAACAATTATTTCAATCAGGCTCACTATCCCAGATAGCGTGAAATATATTCTCACTGTCAGCAATACTGAAAATGGACAGGCAGTGCTTTAGACAACTAATACTAAGAAGGACTTTAGCCCTGGCATATATTTTAGCTATTGTTCGTGTGAAAGTAGATTTATTCCTGAGCTCCTGGGTTCTTAAGAATTTTATGAAAGATTTGCATACAAAACTCAATAGCTTAAGAAGTTAAAGTTTCTTTGACAGTTCAAGTAAATGGGCCCTGAACCCTGGCCAAAGCACAGGCCTTTTCTTTTAGCCATGTTTGATATCACTTGTCCTGTCTTTCTCCAGTGTAAGACATCCTGGATCCCGTCTTTGGATCACCTTCAAATGTCTTGTTCTTGCACTGCTCTCTATGAATGTATGAGTTGCTAGTCTAAAATCAGCAGCTGGATTCCTGCCATCTGTGTCTCTTGTTAGAATTTGATGCTCAGCATTGTGTCATTGGGTCTCTCTAGGAGTTTATACCAGCAGGTTCTGTCACCTCAGCTTTCATTAGTCTCAAGCCACCATCTCCTTGGGTGAGATCCTTGCTGTCCTGCTTTGAGTTTCTTTGGTAAAAGAGTGAGTGCGCCCACAGCCCACGTGTGTGTGTGTGTGTGTGTGTGTGTGTGTGTGTGTGTGTGTGTGTGTGTGTGTGTGTGTGTTTAAGAGAGAGGGAAAAAGATTTCCTGGATCAAGGGCTTTATTTAATCTTTGCACACACTCAACCATCTCATTATCTGTTTTAAGTGGAGTTTTTTTTTTTTTCATTGGGTTTGAAACTTCCCACTACTTTATTTAGTTTCCTGGTGCTCTACCCTTCCACTTCCATCACATTCCTATGATGTTCTTTGACCAACTGTTAATTAAAAGTGGGAATGTTTAAGATCTGACTCCATTGATTATCCACTGTCATTTTTTAAATAATTTTTACTGTGACCAACGTGAATTAGGAATTTTTCACAATAACATTTAAGGTACATAGTGACAATAAATCAGGGGCATTCCTACTACCAGTGTTGTCCTCCCTCCACCCCTATTCCTAGCATGCATCCCACATCTCCCTCCTTTGAAAATAAGGTTAACAGAAATGTTAAGCTATGTATATAAGCATGCTAACATTTAGGAATAACTTTATTTAGGTACAATTATTCCATAGCAGTAGTCTACAGATTTTCTAGAATAATGTCATTTAATTTAATGAATTAAAAAAATGTTTACTCCTTTATTTAACCTATTTTCCAGGTTTCAAGGAGAGCAAGTGAGAGGTAAAAATGCATTCTGCTTGAAGTTGGAGCCATAGTATAGTGACTAAGGTACTTGTCTTGTAACTGGAAGAACCTATTTTGGTCCCCACACCCAGATTCAGTCTCCTGACCCTCCAAGGAGAATCCTGAATGCAGAACCAGGAGTAACCACTCTGAGCATCACAGTTACCACTCTATAGGAATAAAAACAACTTTCTATACTTAGATAATCTTTGCATTGATAACCAGAAAGAATCAATAATCATTAATTTCATAGTGCACTTCACTCTCTGTCAACGAGAGTAATTTTATTTTAGCTGAACAGTCAACAACCTGTAGCAGAAGACAGGCAGATATTAATAACTTAAGCTTTCCTATCACCTTTAACTCCCTATATTTTTCTTATTCATATTTTAAGACTATAACTGTTTGTTCTTTGTTTTTCCTGTGTGCAAATCCTTCAACATGAAACATCGTGATTTTGAACAAAAGGGACCCTCTAGTGGCTAAGTTTTCCAACAAAATCTACAATTTGTGTTTTCACAAATGGAAAAAGTATTATTTACCTGGAAATGAAAGAGGTCAGACCTTCAGTAACTTTGTAAGGATGAAGTGCTTTTCCATTCCCTGACTTTTCGCTGAGAAAGTGAGAGAGAAAGCATCCTTTTACTCTGCCCCTTTAATGGTGTTCTGCCTTTACCTTTTACAACACAACACTGAGAAGTGCATTAGAAGACTGTCCTTATTCTGGACTGATGTGAGAAAATGCAGCATTGGGGAAAGAGATGCAAACTCATCACATAGCCTCTTTCTACCAAGTGTTTCTTTGCTGTTTTGTACTGCCCCCAGAGAAAAGATAGTGGCCAAGCAATAAATGAAGTGGGAGATTCAGTTATCAGACCTGAGAAAAACTCATGGTGTGAATCCTTGCCCTTGAGAGAATTTGCTGAGTAGCATTGCCAAGCTATTTTCTGACTACTTGTAGTGAAAGATCAAATAGAAACTAAATGTTTCAGAACCATTTTAGATAGCTAACTCCTGCTTAATGTACATTTTGTATGCAAAATAGGCTTCCCTACAACTTGCTGGACATATTCTAAAACCCGATTCTTTCAACCAGACCCAGAGATGGAGACACCCCGACACTAAAGCCTGGGGTGATGTGGAAATAGCAATTTATTGTTCAGTATTTTATTATACGTATTTTTAGGTTTATTTCTTTTAGGAAGGGGCTACTTAGTCAGGGATTACTCATATTTTATATGGGTTCAAGGATCCTTCCTGGAAGGCTTGGGGACCATATAGGGTCCTTAGGATAGGATCTGGTTAGCTGTGAGCAAGGCAAGTAATCTATCTACCTTCAGTATCATCACTCCAAACCCCTTTATTTCACACTAATCTCAAGTGTCTCTTTAAAAAATTCTAACCCAATGATCAATGCAGCAATATTATCAGAAATTAAGATTAGAATCACCTATAGCAAATAAGTATCATACAGGAAAAATAAGTGGATAAGTTTAGTGAATCTCTTCTTGGAAGCAAAACTTTTCCAACTAGTTTAAACAAGGAAGAAAACATTAACACGATTCACTTTAAAATTCAAAGAAGCTTTCTGCATGGCTGACTAAACTGCTCAAGATTAGGATGTACTACATCACTTCTTGTCAGTGTGGAAGAAAGTTTGCCATCACTTAAGTAAAAGGAAACAAAATGCATGGTGCTTCTCAGCTGAGAAGCCAAAGGTCTTGGTAAATTCATGGGTGGTGTCTCCTGGGTCTGACAGAATTGACTGTAGAGCTAAAGTAGATGGATAAGGGTTCTAATTGGCCAAATCTGGGTCATCTGGTAACAAGTAAATTGAGAAAAAAAGAAGCTTAAAAATCAAAACACAACTTGAATTTGCTTTTCTAAGGAGGTGGAGACAGTGAAAAGAGAGTGAGCTACAAACTGGCATCACTATTTTACAAAACTCCGTATGTAATTGTTGTGCGTATCCCTAGAGAGAAATACTGCTCCTAGATATCCAATTTTCCTTCCTTAGATTTTCTCTTTACCCTCAGAGCCAAAGGTTCTTGAAAACTCTCTCTTCTTTGCTCTTTGGAATGAAATACTCTTGGACTTTTCATTGAAAAAATGCCATGTGACTTTGTATACACATTTTCTTTGGACATTTCAATAACTCTGTGTTTCTATTGTTCATTCTCTTTTACAAAACAAGAAACTGAGAGAGATAAAAATTTTTTGTGTGGCATGAAGCAGTTGGCAGTGGAGAAAAATTAAAACCAAACATGAACTGGGTGGCTCTGTCCTTGTTAATTATATATTCATTGCTCAAGTTTCTGCACATCTATGTGCCAGATGATGTGGGTCATACCTGAAATCAAAGTGTCATTTCCAATTCCAATTCTATTTGTAAAAGTCATCTTTTGCACTTGCACTCTTAAGTTCAATCTGTGCTCTGTTGCATCCATAAGTTTTACCCCAAATTTAATCACTTTGAGCTATAACTTCCTCTCTATTTTGGACCATCCTCATCCCTCAGTTTCTTTCATATTCAGCCTCACTTTCTTCTTGAGCTTTCACATTCCAAATTTTTATCCTTCGTTTTAGACAGTTAAATCACTACAAATATGCAGTTAGGGAGGAGCAACTTGTTCCAGACATGGTGGTACTCAAAGCTTCTTGCTGACTGCTGACTCTGTGTTCAGGAATAACTGAGGGCAGGGCACAGGTATGCTAAGATTGAACTAGGCTTGGCTATTTGTTTCAAACCCATATTTCTTTCTTTAAATTTTTTCCTAAAAAATATAATTCTAGAGGCTGGAGTGAATAGGGTGGTTAGAGTGTGCCTTCCAAGTGGCTGACCCAGATTTGATCCCAATTATGGTTTCCTGAGCACTGACAAGAATTTTCAATGAGAACTAAGCCCTGAGAACAATGAAGTGTGGTCAAAACAAGCAAATAAATTTATAATATTAGGAAATGCCCTGTTTTATTTGAGACATGCTCTAATTATGAATTAATTTACAAAACCTAATGAATATATATAAATTCTATCTATGTAAAAGATTTGGTAATATTTTTTCCAATAGAGAGATAAAAGTAGTAACTGCAATTATTGGCCCTCTCTCCAAAACATCCTCAGCTCTCACCTACAGAAATATGTATGTATATATATATATATATAATTTGTTATAATTTCATAAAAATATACCCTAAAATAACTATGTGGGCTAGAGAGTAAGCTCAACGGGCTGAGCATAGGCTTTTCACTTTCAATACTTGAGTTTAATCCATAATATTGTGATATCTTATGAGCACCTCCAGGAGCATGCCCCAATCACAGATCTGGGAGTATTCCCTGAGCACCTCTAGATGTTAGCCATCAAACCAAATAGCAAGAGTAAACAGTATACACAATAGTAATGTTGAAAATATTTTCAAAAATTTGTTAAGTTTCATTTTGCTTAATATTTTACTTGATTTTCAGAAAACATTCCATGACACCCCATGTTCAACTAGTATCTTTGCAAAAACCAAGATATCTAATAACAGAAGCCGATTGAGACAATTGCGATTGAGTAGAACTTTTCCTGGGACCATGAAGAACTTGAGGTAAGAAAATTAGTATGCCCAGAGCCTATAGTCAGTCTATGATAAGGTATTTCATGTATAGAGGCACTCTGGTTTGTTTGGGGTTTTTATTGGCCAAAGGTAATTCCTTTCTAATTTCCCTAATGTTTCCTGATATGATAAAACAGTCAAACTTTTTGCTACACACACACATTTTTTAATTTTATTTATATCTTCTATATAAGGGCTCCCCTTTTTTTTATAGACACTTGGGATATGAAATACTTTGTTTTACATCATATTTCTAAGTCTTTTTTACAAATTGAGGAGAGCGAGGAGAGAGAGAGAGAGAAAGAGAGAGAGAGAGAGAGAGAGAGAGAGAGAGAGAGAGAGAGAGAGAGAGAGAGAGAGAGAAAGGAAGAAAGTGGGGCTCAGGCTCTAAGTGGTCTCAAGTGCATTGGGTAGAAAAAAAAGTCAGAACTAAATACCCAAGCCAAAATCAACAACAATAGAATCAAGAGACCTAAACTATAACAATCTAAACTTAAAATGAACTTGTTGCACTGGCAGGCCAGGGGGCTAAGAGTGGAGGTATGGTATGCACTTGAACTTTGGTGGAGAAATGTCAACACTGCTGGTGGGAATGGCCCTAATTCACTGTCACTATATGCCTGAAATCCAACTATAAAGAACTTGTAATGCAAAATGGTCTCAATAAAAATTAAAAAACTACTAGTAAAATAAAACAATAAAAGTAAAAAAAATTACTTGAGGGGCTGGAGAGATAGCATGGCGGTAAGGTGTTTGCCTTTCATGCAGAAGGTCATTAGTTCAAATCCCAGCATCCCATCTGGTCCCCTGTACCTGCCAGAAGTGATTTCTGAGTGTGGAGCTAGGAGTAACCCCTGAGCACTGCCAGGTGTGACCCAAAACCAAAAAAAAAAAAAAAAACCTTGATTTTGATCCTAGAAAAGAAGAAGAAATCTAATTATCCAGATTTGAAAGAAATAAAAATTGTCATTATTATTAACATTTATATAGAGGCATAGAAATAAATAACCTAGATAAAATATTAGAATTTGGATATAAAAATAAACACTTTGAATAAAATTTTGGATTATCTAAAGAAGTGAAGTAATCACAAAATTTTCAGATACTGCTCACAATTTGCCTTATTAGTATTGAATTATATATTGCTAGTAACATATAATATTAAGATATTTGTGTTGTGGTTAAAAAACCAATGTGATACATAATTATCAACTATAGTTCATACTTGAACATTTCCTAGTTTTCTCTGAGATTCTATGTCCCTATATATCACCTAGAATCTACGTTAGCTTTATCACTCATATATCATACCAATTTCTCAAAAATTTGTTTATTTTGTGTGCTTATGTTTTGAGGCCATAACTGGCTGTATTTACTCATAGATCTGTACATCTGGATCACTTATGGTAGGGCTCAGGGTACCACATGGGTTAATGGGATCCAAACCCATGTGGACCCTATGTTTCAAGCTCCTTTAAACAATTGTTTTACTTTTGTCAGTTTTGAGAAACTCTAGTCAAGTAATTTATAAATTTACCTAAACTATGAGGCTGGAGCGATTGCACAGGGCGTGAGACATCTGCCTTCCACACACTAGCCTAGGACTGACCATGGTTCATCCCCCAGTGTCCCTCCCATATGATCCCCAAGCCAGGAGCCATTTCTGAGCGCATAGCCAAGAGAAACCCCTGAGCATCACCGGATGTGGCCCAAACCCCCCCCCAATTACCTAAATTGGTATGAGTGTGTTGTTTTCTTCCAGAACAAATTATAATAATATGATTTAAAAAATAAATTCTCATCATATAAAAGTTCAGCCATTAATCTTTTTCTTCCTTATATAACATTGAAAGTTACTGTATAGTTCCTACACTTAGAGAGTTAAAGGTTTTGAAATTTTCTTAAGAAGAGTGCTTTTAATTTTTACATTCTTATTTATTAACTTAATCTTTTATTTTTGTAAGTATAGGACCTATGGTCACTTACTTAATTGTTCAGACTATGACAAAAATTATTCCATGAGTTGCTAGGAGTATTTTTTGTCTCCCATATTTTATAAATATATCCACATCATTGTGAAATTTCATCTGACTCTTTTCTACAGTTTGTTAGAATTGTTTTCTGATGCCTCTGACTTTACAGACTCATCCAATACATTTGGTGCTCCAATCCTAGAGTCTGCCATTTTCCCAAGGTTCTCCCCTTTTTTCCACTGGATAACGAATATTAGAAATTAAAGTGATGGCATCATGTGTGCTCAGTTACTGGGGTTTCATTGTGTCTAGTCTAAAATATGTATGTACAGTTTAATAAGTATTTTATGAGATTGTTTCTATGTTAAACTAAATACATATATACTGATGTCTCCAATTTCATTACATTACTATATTAATAATATTAGTTTATTCCCTTTGTCTAATTAACCCCCCATTACAAGAGATAAAACTACGTCTCACTATCATCTGCTTACTTCTTTTGATTTCCAAGGCATAACAGTTGTCTCAGAGTTGTTACCTCATATGAATAAGAAAGAAATTTTATTAAAAAAATAAACTTTATTAACTAAAGTACAATATATATGTTTGTGTGTGTGAAATCTTTCTGATTTTAGTCTATAAGACTCCACTAATGTCTAAAGTTAATTAGGCCAGTGCCATTTTCATCTATACCACTCAGAGAGGTCTTTCATGTACTTTTAAAAAACTATATGTTTGTTTTCTTTTTTTTAACATTTTTTATTGAATTGCTGTGAGATAGAGTTAACAAGTTGTCAATGGTTGGTTCTCTCTCATTCTTTCTATCCTTTTAGACACTGATTTGCAATATTACTGAAGGGATACCATGCATACTACCTGACCTCTTTTCAGTACCCAGTTCTTTTCCAGAGTGGTCATTGACAATTATCATTGTCATATTGGTCCTCACTATCTGTCCTCACTGCTTTTATGCCCCCCTCATTTTTTTATTTAAATATAATTTTTATTTTAATCATAGTGGCTTACATATCATTGACAATAATATTTTAGGTACATATTAACATAGCATCAGGGGAATTCCCATCACCAAATTGTCCTCCCTCCACCTCCATTCCCGTCCTTCTTCCCATATCCTCTTCCCTTACCCCCAGGGCTGCTAGAATAAGTAGTCCCCTCTGTGCCTAGCTTACTACTTAGTGGTCTTACACCTATTTGGTCTTGGTACCTCCCTTATTCCCCCCCCCGCCAATTGGGAGGCGGGACTAGATAGTTCAAGTTATGCGGTTTTGTTTGAAGAAGAGAAAAGTAATAACCTGGAGAAAAAAAAGAAAAAAAGAATCAGATACTCCGGAAATGGGAGGAGTCCTTCTAGAGGTTTTCATCCTTGGTTTGAGAGAACAAGGGGAAAAAGAAGGTGAAACACCACAACAGTATATAAAGAACTGTGAAATAAAATATCCAGTGAGCATTCCAAAACAAACAAACAAAACAAAACAAAATAAAAGGGTAAGCACCATATAAAAGCCATGGTATTGAGATAAAAAATGTGGCAAATGGGGCCGGAGAGATAGCATGGAGGTAAGGCATTTACCTTTCATGCAGAAGGCCATCAGTTCAAATCCCGGTGTCCCATATGGTCCCCCGTGCCTGCCAGGAGCGATTTCTGAGCACAGAGCCAGGAAAAACCCCTGAGCACTGCTGGGTGTGACCCAAAAACCACACAAAAAAAATGTGGCAGAGCACATAAGAAAAGAAAAGAAGAAAATAAATAAATAAATATAAATGGAGACATCCACTTCAATAGCCAAACCGCAACAGTGCAATCAACAAAATAATAGATAAGTAAATAATAATAAAAAATTGTTTTGTGTTTTTTTCCCCTCCTGCAGATGCAAAGTAAATATTGGGGTCATTCGAAAAGGAATTTCCTTTGTCTAAGACATACAGGGTTTCTCCACCCTTGAAGTATATTGTCATGGGATTAACTATAGACTCCTTTCAGGTTCATTTACTCTCCCCTTGGTGCTTTTGTGGTGTATGGAAGACTTCTGCTCCTTCCTGGGTGATAACATCAGACCTCTGTTTCTAGAGGTCTTGGTATCTGAACGAGTCCAAGAGTTGAACTTATGATTATGTCATTCTTTGTGGGTCTAGAAGTTCTGTTCCCTCAGTGTCATTTTAATTCGTCTTCTGTGGTTGGTGGCCCTGGTCTTTGCGCTAATCCTAGGATGGGCCTGGGATAGCGTCTTCCGTTATGTTTCCAGAGGTCCCCTTCCATTCCAATAGTCTCAGACAGACCTCTGGAACTAGGGATCATAGTTGTTATGCAGGTCGTAGCTCACACCCTAGACTAGGGCTTTTTTATTGGTCCCAGGATACTTACAGTCTGGCCATGGTTCTGTCAGCCAGTCATCTGTAAATAGCAATCTTGGCATTTGGACAGACCAAAGGGTGACAAGTCTTCTGATTTTGTCTTATCGTTAGTCGGTGAGGTAGGATAACTTGCTCTTAGGTCAAGTTGTTCCCATTTTCCTCATTGTCAGGGTATCATATTAGGGCTGGCACTTGTTGGTGTCCTATCACTGTTAAGGATATCCCGGTTGAGATTTGTTTCCTGTGGCTGTTGTAAAGAAGTGTGTCATTTCTATGTCTGTGGTCCAGGGTTCAAGACTGGACGGTTGGTGTCTAATCACCTGGGGTCTAAGTTGGGTCCACGTGACATATTTTCAAGGTGGGAGCTACCCCTGTATTGTAAACAAGTATGAGTTCTTATCCCTAATAAATAAGAGCTCATTTGTATACGTAAGATTTCCCCTTTTTTTAGTGTGCCTTTTCAGGGAGAAATGGTGCTACATTATATTGCCGGTGCATTTGAGGGTGGAGAGAGAAGAAAACAAAAAAGATAAAAATAGAAATAAAAAAAATGTGTTCACATATATATGACAAGAAAAAAGATTTTTAAGAAATGAAGTAAAAAATTAATTAAAGGAACAAGGTGATGCAAGAAAGTATCCTGCATTTAAGGAAAAGCAGGTAAAGAGGTAGTGTTATACAGGTCTTATACTTATGATGGTAGTATAGGTTTCCCCATTGTCTTTTGAGATTTTCTTGTGGTGTGTGAGTTCCCAGGCACATTTTCATCTCCCAACGTGACCTTCTTGTGATTGGCAAAAGATTTGCGTTAGGGAACACTTGGGAAGAGTTCATGCATTGGGGGATACTTGTAGAGCTAAGTCCAGTTTCAAGTAATAGTCCACGTTAGGAAGGGTGGTAAGGAGGACCATGCAGCATGAGTCAGCAGGAAAGTTGGTTGCCTTTTCTTGTAGGGGGCGAGGTTTGGGTTTGACTGGTTGTTCCTTTGCTTGGGTGCTGGGTACTGGTTCGCTGGGGAAGGAGGTCATTCTTGATGCCTAATGGGATAGGAATTGAGGGTGAAGAGTTTTAATGTGGGGAATCTGGATGGGATTTCAGGGTGAAGGGATAGTCAAATTTTTAGAGGGATGAAAGAGGAAAGTATATGAAAGGGGCAGGAAGGAAAAAAGAAAATAAATTAAAAAGAAAAGGAGAGAAAAAGAAAAAAGTAAAAGAAAGAAAACAGTAGTGAGACTGTTTAGGGTTTTCCATGTATATCATCATGTCATCTGCAAAAAGAGATAGTTTAAAGTCCTCTTTCCCTATTTGAATTCCTTTGATTCCCTTCTCTTGTCTGATTGCTATTGCTAGAACTTCTAAGACTATGTTGAATAAGAGTGGAGAGAGTGGACATCCTTGCCTAGTTCCTGACCTTAGTGGGAATACTTTCAGTTTTTCACCATTAAGGATAATGTTAGCTGTGGGCTTTTCATAGATAGTTGTAACTATCTTGAGAAAGGTTCTTTCCAGACCTATTTTGCTTAGTGTTTTCAACATGAATGGGTGTTGAATTTTGTCAAATGCCTTCTCTGCATTGATTGATATAATCATGTGGTTTTTGTCTTTTTTATTATTGATGTGGTGTATGACGTTGATTGATTTGCATATGTTGAACCAGCCTTACACCCCTGGGATGAAACCCACTTGGTCATGTGTATAATCTTTTTGATGTAGTGCTGGATTCGGTTCGCTAAGATTTTGTTGAGTATTTTTGCATCTATGTTCATTAGTGAGATTGGTCTGTAGTTTTCTTTCTTGGTGGTATCTTTGCCCTCTTTGGGAATCAGAGTGATATTGGCCTCATAAAAGGAATTGGGGAGTATTCCTGTCTGTTCAATGGTTTGGAAGAGCCTGTGGATCAGTGGAAGTAATTCTTGGAATGTTTGATAGAATTTACCTGTAAAACCGTCTGGGCCTGGACTTTTGTTCTTGGGGAGTTTCTTAATTACTGTTTCAATTTCCTCCGACATGATTGGCCTGCTTAGGCTTTCTAAGTCCTCCTTTTCTAGTCTTGGAAGCTGGTATTTTTCCAAGAATTTATCACTTTCCTCTGAGTTCTCTAGCCTAACTGAGTATAGTTGTTCATAATATGTCCTCATGATGTGTTGGATTTCTTGGGGTTCTATTGTAATTGTAACAAGTCAGCCCCTGAAGAGGTTGACTGATGGTGGGATGGAGGATCAGGCCTTTTTCTTCCAGCTCAGAGCACGCGTCTACCACCCTGCCTAGCCCACGGTTCTGAGGTGAAACGGCGGGTAAACAGCTCACAGACAGTCAGGCTCGTGGAAATATTCGCTTTATTCGGTGGACAAGACTGAAGTCCCAAGACTCAGCTTCAATTCCAGCCAAAAAGCCTCAGCCTTCCACAGACCCTTGTTTTTATACCCCAGAGTCAGGTACCACCCAATGGTGGGATCAGATACCAACCAATGGTGGAAGCAGAATCAGGTCCTACCCTAGGGTGGGGGCAGAATGCCAGGTCACACCCTAGGGTGGGGCACAATCAACAATCAGTTTAGGGTGAGTAACATAGTAATCCCCCAAAATATTTACATACACAACAGTAATCTCTCCCCTTTCATTTGTGATCCTGCTTATTTTGGTGCTTTCCCTCTTTTTTTTTGGTGAGTCTTGCCAGTGGTTTGTCTATCTTGTTTATTCTTTCAAAAAACCAACTCCTGGTCTCATTGACTTTATGTATTGTTTTCTTAGTTTCTATGTTGTTTATTTCTGCTCTGGTTTTTATTATTTCGTGTCTTCTGGTTGTGTTTGGGTTTCTTTGTTGCTGTTGTTCCAGCTCCGTAAGATGGTCCTTTAAGCTGCTAATTTTGTCGTTTTCCTCTTTCCTGACATAGGATAGTATAGCTATGAGTTTCCCCCTGATTACTGCTTTTGCTGTGTCCCACAAGTTTTGACAAGTTGTTTCTTCATTGTTGTTTGTCTCAAGGAATCTTTTTATTTCTTTCTTGAGTATCTCTTTGATCCAGCTGTTTTTGATCAGCATGTTTTTTAATCTCCAGGTTTTGGATTTTCTCCATTGTTTCTTTTTACAGTCAATTTTGACTTCTATTGCATAGTGATCTGACAGGGTGCTCCTAATGATCCTTACCTTTGTGATTTTATGCAGATTAGATTTGTATCCTAAGGCATGATCTATTCTGGAGAAGGTTCCATGTGGACTTGAGAAGAATGTGTATTCTGGGGGTGGAGAGCCCTATATAAGTCTATGAGCCCTAGTTCTTCTAATTTTTCATTTAGGGTTCTTATTTCTTTGTTAGTTTTCTGTCTAGTGGATCTGTCCAGTGGTGATTGTGGAGTATTAAGGTCTCCCACTACTATCAGATTTCCCTTCATGTGTTTCTCCAATTTTGCAAGCAGTTGCCGTACATATTTTGCTGGCTCTGCATTAGGTGCATAGATGTTAACCAGCGTTAGCACTTCTTGGTCTAGTGTTCCCCTGATCAGTAAGTAGTGACCCTCTTTGTCTCTGATCACTTTTTTGAGGTTGAATGCAATTTGGTCTGATATAAGAATGGCCGTACCTGCTTTTTTTTTATTTCCATTGGCCTGGATAATTGATTTCCATCCTTTTATTCTTTTTTTTTTTTTTTTTTTTTTTAGTTTTTTGGGTCACACCCGGCGGTGCTCAGGGGTTACTCCTGGCTGTCTGCTCAGAAATAGCTCCTGGCAGGCACAGGGGACCATATGGGACACCGGGATTCGAACCAACCACCTTTGGTCCTGGATTGGCTGCTTGCAAGGCAAACGCCGCTGTACTATCGCTCCGGGCCCCATCCTTTTATTCTAAGCCTGTGCCTATCTTGTACTTGTAGGTGTGTTTCTTGTAGACAGCAAAAATTTGGTTTATGTTTTCTAATCCAGTTCTCTATTATGTGTCTTTTTATGGGAGAGTTTAGTCCATTAACATATAATGAGATTATTGACAGAGAGGGCTTTTGTGCTGTTGTGTTGTTTAGGGTGGTTGTTACAATCGGGGGTTTTAATTGTATAATTCATCTCTGAGTAGGTCATTTAGGGTTGGTTTTGTTTGTGCAAATAGTGCAAGTTCATTTTTGTTTGAGAATGATTTTAGTCTTCCCTCCCATATGAATGAGAGTTTCACTGGATAGTGGACTCTAGGTTGAAAATTTCTTTCATTCAGTTGTTTAAATATGTCATTCCACTCTCTTGTTGCTTGAAGTATTTCATATGGGAGATCTTGTTTGATTCTAATGTTCCTTCCTTTGTATGTGAGGGTTTTTTTTCTCCCTTATTGCTTTAAGTAGGTCGCCTTTCTCTTTCTTTCTTACCATTTGAATTACTATGTGTCTTGGAATTGGTTTGTTAGGGTCTATTTTGTTGGGGAATCTTTTAACCTCCTGGATTTGCTCAGATGTGTCTTTCCAGAGGGTGGGAAAATTTTCCACTATTATCTCCCTGACTAATTGTTCTTCCCCTTTCCCTGTTTCCTCCCCTTCTGGTATACCTAAAATTCTTAGATTGTTTCTTTTGTCTTTGTTCATTAAATACTGGAATTTTACTTCCAGTGCTTTTCCTTCTATTTCTTTGTTGGCTTCTTTGTTGTCTTTTGATTGCAGTTTATCTTTGAGTTGTTCTATGTGATTCTCGAGCTGTGCGATTCTGCTCTTCTGGCTTTCTACGGTTTTACGTATTTCATTTAATTCTGTTTGTATGGAGTCTTTCATATTTTGTAGGAGTTCTTGTTTAAATTGGTTCATTTGTTCATCTATTGATTTATTGTAGTCTCTGGCCAGTGTGTCTTTCTTCTAGCATGGCTTGGAATTCTATTCTCATGGCTGCTTTTAGGTCTTCCTCTCTTGTGTCTGCACGTTTTGGTGGACTTGGGAACTTGTTCTAATTTCTCTCCATCTCCCCTGTTGTTAATGTTTTCCTTGGTTTACCCATCTTTCTCTGCATTTATTGGCTTGGCTTGGAGTGCAGTGCCTTCAGGTTTCAGCCGCTTTTGCCACCTGTGGTGTGGGACTGGGTCTCTTCTCGGAATGTGGCTCTACGTGAGCATGTTGGGTGATGTCGCTGAGTTTTGGACCTTCCCTTGTCCTCAGTCCAGCCTGACCAATCACCACTCCCTTCAAGCCAGAGAGTGCAGGTTCACTCTCTGGCCTGTTGCTGTTCCCTTGAATGGTCGCTTTCACCCACCCTAGTCGGTGACCTCCTGCACCCACTCTGGCCTGTTCCGGGAGCACCAGGTTCCCTTGGATGGCCGCTTTCCACTCGCTCCAGTGGCGACCTTCTGCACTCACTCTGGCCTGTTCCGGGAGCTCAAGGTTCCCTAAAATGGCCGCTTTCCACCTGCCCTAGTCAGTGACCTCCTGCACCCAATCTGGCCTGTTCCAGGAGCTCAAGGTTCCCTAGAATGGCCGCATTCCACCCACCCTAGTCAGCGACCTCCTGCTCCCACTCTGGCCTGTTCCGAGAGCACCAGGTTCCCTTGGATGGCCGCTTTCCACTTGCTCCAGTGGTTACCTTCTGCACTCACTCTGGCCTGTTCTGGGAGTGCCAGGTTCCCTTGAATGACCGCTTTCCACTCGCTCCAGTCGGTGACCTCCTGTACTCACTCTGGTCTCCATGTTTGTTTTCTTTTGTCATTATTGCATCCTATTATAAGATTCCTGCACATTTCTAAATGATGTTCTCATTTGCATACATTAAATTTTACTCTTCATGCCAAAAAGTGCTGAGTTTCAACAAATGTTTAATGTGTTGCATTCACCATCTCATTAACATACAGAATGGTTTTTACCATCAGAAAAAATATCTAGTTTAAATTTCTCCCAAGCTTCAATCAAAACACCTGCAAACATTAGTCATCTTACTCCTTTTAATTTTTTTCAGAACATCATAATTGTGATCATTCATTATGTGGTTTCTTTAGACTGGTTTTGTTCACTTAACAATATGCATTAAAGATTAAACCATTTCATGGTTTGGTAACTTCTTTCATTTTCTCACTGAATAACAGTTCATTGTTTCAACTAAATATTGCTTGTTTATTCATTTACTTACTGAAAAATATCTTGTTTGCATTCATCTTGCTGCTTCTAAGAAAACTGCTGCAAACATTTATATTCAGGTATGTATGTGGACTTAATTTCAAATCACTTATGTAAACTATAGTCATGATCTTGGTATTGTATAGTTACTTTGTCTTTAGCTTTGTAAAAACACTGACAAATTGTCTTTCAACAGAGCAGTTCCTCTCTATCTTAATTACAGCATTGAATACAAGTTCTTGTTGCTCCATATTCCAGTTATTTTCTACAATGTTAGATGTTTTATCAATGTGGTCTGCTATTACTTTGTAATTCTGTAATAACAATTATTATCTTTTGCATGATTATTTTCTATCTGTTGTTTGAATTTTAATCTTATTTTGTGTTAATATTTTCATCTATTTTTACTTGCATTGCTTATTTTTAGTTATGGAGTGTTAAATATTCTTTGTTTTGGTTATCAGTTATTTAGCATCTATCTTTTTTTAAAATGAGGGGTTGAGATCTTTTTTCTTTTTTAATACATTAATGCACCTATCATGTTTTATTTCTTCCTATGTAGTTTTGCCTCTATTTTGTTATTGGTTACTATCGATATTTTGGATAAATAAAAGCTTCAAAGTGTTTTTTCCTTTTTCTTTCTCTTTTTCTTTTTTCTTTTCTTTTTTGTTCTTCTTTCATTCTCTTTCTCTTTTTTATTTATATCTTTCTGTCTCTTTATTTTTTCTTTTTTAAACTTTACTTTTATTTTTTAATAATATCTTAATTTAAGCACCATGATTACAAACATACTTGTAGTTGGGTTTCAGTCATAAAAAGAACACCCCCCATTCACCAGTGAAACATTCTCACTACCAATGCCCCCTATCTCCCTTCTTATTAACCATAAAATTCTCCATGTTTTTGTCAAATTTCCTTTAAAAGATATAAAATGCTTCATCTAGGTTATAGTACACTGAATAAAATACTGACCCCAGGCTATTAATTCTTAGTGTCATTGTACTTTACCCTCAACAAATGTCTCCTGGGACATTTGTTAAAAATCAGTATTTACTTAATTAAATACAGCTAGTTTCAAAGATTTACAGATATATTTTCTTTTTGTTGTATTAATGCTATAGTTAAGTAATATACATAATGTATAATAATCACAGACCCAGCCACAGATCGACCTACATGCCTTAGACCTACATGAAGAGAAATTGTGAAATTGAACATAGAGTCAACATAAAAATCTATGAGAACCACAACTAATCAATAACATCTTTCAGGAAATAAATTATAAAGTTTTATTATCTGCCATCACCAAAGAGTACTTTAGTACAATACAGTTAAAATACTGGGATCTATACTCTATGAATCATTAATTTTTCCTTTGGAATTTGGTTTCCAACCAAATGTTGATGATAATTAGCAAAAGCTCAAGCAGCTGTGTCATTTCGTCTGTTATATCTATTTACAATGATAGTCCTCTCTCAATTGTTTCATAAGAAATAGAATCAGACACTTTTGATTTGAGGGTTTAAATGGCTTTTAAATGGTCCTTATGACTGGATGTATTTTCTAAACACCAATTTTTCTGACTCCAATGTTTTTGTTGGTTTGAACCTACTGGCAGTTTCTCTTCTTATGTAGCAAGCTGTGGACAGATGCCTTGGAATGTATAAATCTTTCTAAAAGAAAGGGGTTATCTCTTCTCTGTAACTGTTAATATGGAGCGACAAGATGGCAGGTAATTAAACCATCAGCCAAGAAAAGAGTCTGATGAATTAAGTTAGATAAATGTGTTCATAAAGATCATTAAAATCTGAAGCAGAAAATGGAAACCAAAAAACTAAAAATAAGCAAAGAAAGAGATAAATATGAAAAATGAGTGGAGAATATGAGAAAAAATAGCTTATCCACAATTTCTTGTATGTAGCTGCATACTATCAAAAACAGAAGAGAAACACATAGAAAAGTGATATGTTAGAAATTGTGCATTTAAAAATAGATTTTTTTTTAGAGGCCTAAGAGAAAGGACAGGGGTTAAACCACTTACCTTGCATGTTGCTAGTTGTGGCTCTATGATCCCTATTACTAATGGCAATCCTCTGTGCACAGAGCCCGAATAAAGCCAAGAACACTGATGTGCATGATCTTGTATCAATTTAAATACATCCATATGCATGTATGTGTGGGTTTTATAAAGGAGCATTAAAAGGCATTACCTGAAATCCCTCTCACCTCTATATCTACTAGTTGTGTGTCCTTAGGAAAGTTACTTCAGTTCATTATTCACAAAGGATAAAAATAGTTCAAACCACATAGAGTGGGTACCAAATAAGGAAATGCATATAAAATTCACAAAATAGAGTAGTTGAAACAGCAAATGAAAAAATATGTTAACATCTTACACCTGGGACAGCAAAATCTGTTATTTATGTGATATTTTTATAGTGTATACACATGTTTCTGTGCTCATGATTTTATTTAAAAGAGGCTTAGACTAAACCTAATGATGTAACTTACTTAAATTTGGGGGGCCACACCTTTAGGGAGGTCAGGCCATCTCTTAGCCATTTTCAAGGATGCTCAGTACACACGCTAATTTGATGGTTTGGTGCTCAAGGATGCTCTACTGGTAATTCACCTGTGCTCAGTGTCACCAGAAACTTTATTTTACTGTGACACTGGTGGAAGGCAGCAAATTCAGAAGCTTAGAGATGCTTGGCATGTGCTTTTCAAACTAAATTATCTTTTTTTTAACTAATGACCTCATTTTCGATTTGTTATCTCTATGAAGATTCTAAATTAAATTAAGATCCAATACTCGTGTACCAAAGGTTAGGACTCAAATGTGTCTTTTCAAGATTGGCATAGTCAATCCCTCAGACTGAAATAGGAAGTTAACATGTATTTTAATGCCATTTCTGTAAACATTCTTTATTTGAGTGGAAAAAAACTCTATTCTCCTTGCCAGTTAATCTGGTTCATTTCATATTTTGGATTATTCTCAAATGATAGCATCTAAAACGCCAGATTCAATATAAAATACATCATTGAAACTGCAATATAGACTATCCAATAAATACAAGTCCTTGTGTGTTTTTGAAAACTAAGTTTATACTATGTGAAAGCTGAAATCCACAAAGATTCTGGAACTGAAGAGGTCATTTTTGTTCTCTTTAACCACATTTGATTTTGGGTAAACGTCAGCTTGACTTTAAAGGCTATATGTTTAGTGCAAAGGTAAATGAACCACCTTTGTCATCTCTTTTTCCATATCCAGGAAACCTCTTGAGTGAGGAAGAATATGATGTTTTCTCTGAGCATAATTCTCAACTTGAGATTGCAGGCTAAATTTACAAAACTTCCAATACTCAGGGAAGAGGTGCTCTCAGGTAAATAACTTTGTTTGAAGTATTCAATTTTGATATAAAATGGATAGTGGATCTCATACATTGCCAGAAGCATTTTCAAATTCTTTTTGTGGGAATTCACCTTAAATAATTTTTGCTGTGACACTCCCAAGAAATATGATTTTAAGAGAAAAGAATAAGATTTTAAGAGAAAATGAATAAGAGCCAGCAAAATGAAGCTAAATCAGAGATTCAAAAAATGACAGATATTGAGATTTTACATACACATAATTGAAAAATAGGAGGGATTGAATACATGTGTAATGTTAAATACAATTAAAATATAAGCAACTGTGGTATACAAACTAAATAAATAAATCGTTTGTTTTGTTGTTTAGGCCACACCCAGCAGCAGTCAGGAATTACTCCTGACTGCACTCAGGAATCACTTCTTGCAGATTTCAAGGTCATTTGGATATAGGGGTCAAACCCAAGTATGCCATCTGTAAGTCAAAAAGTCCTACTCACTTTACTATTGCTATGATCCATGAATAAACCTTTTGAAAATTAAAAATCTAATATTCAAAGCGCAATCCCATAAACTAGCTTAAATGAATGCAACCAAATTAAAAAGTAATAACTAGATACTACATATAGCATTTACACACATCTATATTAAAATTATATGCATATATATGTGCATATATGTATATATATGAAAAGGGGATGTTATAAACCTAAAAGTAAATTGAGATATGAAGAATAACTTGAAATCTATCTATGATCTGAAAAATTTAGAGTATCAAAAATTTGAGAGTACAGCAGGTAGGACATTTGTCTTGCACACAGCCAACCTGGGTTTTTATTATTGGCATCCCATATAGTCCTTTGAGTCTGCCAGGAGTGATTTCTGAGTGTAGAGCCGGGGCATTACTTGAGCACCACCAGATGTGGCAGAAAAAATAGAAAAAAAAGTTAGAAAAACTTAGGGAAAGATATAACCATTTTTCAAGTCTTACCACTCGTTAATGGATCTCTTCAGAGACACCAGTCTGACCAACCTTAAGGCATGCCAGTATTTGGGCTATCACCAGGGCTTTTTGGAGTGTGTGTAGGCATTCTGCTTCCATATCTTTCTTCTTCCAGGAGCCTGGCAAATACAATTGACAGATGCAATCACTGTGTTTTTATATCAGGCCAACCCCATTGACTCATTCTTTTCTCAAAAGAGATATAAACCAAACCAAGCAGTGAAAATTCATGGGTACACCAGCCACGCAACAAAAGCTGCAAATACCAGGAGGAAAGGGCAAGTTAAGTCCTCTCCCTTTGAAGTCATACCTGAGGCTTCTATCACTCATAATCACTACTTTGCCTGTGGCCCTGCCTTAGTACTCCTCTACAATTCTGTTTGGAGAAACCAATATGATCATACTTCAGTTATGCCAGTATTTGGGCTGATATCACTAGGACTTTATTTTGAGTGAGAGTAGGCACCCTCCCCCTGCATTCTCCTAATGGCAGGCCTGGGCAGTTGAGAACATGTCCTAAAAGTCTCAGAATCATTAATTTTCTTTGAAACTCCTGGACAATTTCATTTGTTTGATGCTGTCATCCCTATAGAAAAACATCAATTTAGATGCCAATGTGTAGCTGAGGTCACTTAATGGTTGGAAACAAATGAAATAACAGAATGGACAGCTAACCTTTTAGCAACTAACTAGACCTTATGCCATTGCATTAATGACAGAATTGGAGATACAATAATTTCCACAAATTTGCTTACCATTGAACTACTTTTTTTCTTTATTTTTTCTTAATTTTCTTCTCTTTCTTTTTCATTTTTCGTTCTTTTCTTTTTTTTATTAATAACTACTCTCACTTATCTGAAAACAAATGTATTGTGGTCAGTAATGTCAATTATGTGATGCATTTTCTTTAAATTAAATAAAAAGAACTGTCTTTTCTAATGTGTTTTGAATTATCCTACAATTTGAAAAATAAACCAAATGCAGATTTGCATATCTCAGTACTATCCAAGTCAAAGGGAAGGGTGGGTGGAGGGCATATAAAAGAAAAGAAAAAAAATTACAACAAAATAGTAAAAGACGCATCAACTTTAATTTGTTTGGTAAGCAAAGTTCTTTTGAAAGTACATCATTTTTAGCATGTGATGCTTACTAAACAAACTATTAAACAAACAAGTTTATTTTGTCCTTTGACTCTGAATTTCTCCTCTTGTACCATGTATGCACATTTTCTGCAAAACGCTTCATTAGGCACTTATGGCAGTGCTTTTTTTTATGCAACTATAAATGACTTTTTCCCCCTATGGGAAAGATTTTACTCAGTAATGGCTATCTTGTCTGCTTTAGAACATCATTTATTCAACAATACTGTACACTAAGTTCTGACTTTCTATTAAGATCTCATTCTTCTGTTTAAAATGTTCTCCTGCCCAATGAACTCTCCCTTGATATTTCTGATTGAGACTGTGGCTACTTTTATGGGGACAGTGGTCTCTCTAGTTTTCATTCTGCAGTTTAGGATGTAGATGCACATGCTAGATAGTGGTTTTCTGGGGTTAAGACATGTGGAGTACCCTATAGGTGACATGAACACTAAAATATAAACTCTTCAGAGTTAAACCTACTTTTTTTTTATTTATAGCATATTCTAGCCCACAGATTTGCTTGTTAGTTTGTCCCTCGCACCCTCATTTCGGAACCCCAACATGGTGCCTCCAAGTAATTCACTCCAGCAAATCTATGCATCACTGATACAAATGCCTCCACCACTCTTGTACTGTCACTGAGCCATGACAAAATGTGACTTTCTTGGAAGATCCCAGTCTCAGTGCATTACTAGTGAAATATTACATAGCACAGTGAAACTGAACATTTAGGTTCTTCCTAAACCTATGTGGATGTGTCTACATACTAACCTTTATTGTCTTTGACCTGACACTGTTTGATGTAAAGGCGGCAATATGAAAATTCCAATCCCTTGAGGGCTGGAAGGACCAGACAGTGAAATAAAGCTTACTACAAATGTTGATGAGTGCTGTTAGAGAAACTATATAAACAACTATCATGACAATGGCAGTGAGTGATAGAAAAAGAATGGCAGGGGGTGAGGGAGGAGAAAGATAGGGAGCATTGGTGGCAGGGGAAGGTTGCACTGGTCAAGGGAGTGTACTTTTTTGTGATAAAACCAACCAATAAACATATTTGTCACGGTGGTGCTTAAATAAAAATATTTGTAAAAACTCCCATCTCTCATCTTGCTGTTCAATGTCATCATTTGCACCTGGTCCTCACCCCATTTTCACACTCTAGGATTTCTTTAGTTCTTGACCCCTTTGTCTATGCCATTTCTATTTGTCCTTACCACTCTTTGGGTAATTTTGAGGTATTTACAGGATATGGAATAAAATTATCATAAAAAGATGAATGGTTAAGTGTTATATGAGATATTCTTGGTTTCATCCAATGGACCAGAGTATCAGTGATTCTTTATCAATTGCTTTGTCAGTTTAATTTATATTTATATTGTAAGATCATGAGGAATAAAATTGAAGAACTTTTACGTAAGTTTATATTCAAAAATAAGTTAAGGGTTGGAGGTATGATACAGGATGTTAAGCATTTGCTTTACACGAGGCTGATCTGAATTTGACTCCGGGTAATATGTGTGGTCTCCCACAGATTCCCAGAGTGACTTCTAAGCACAGACCTAAAAATAAGCCTGGAGTAAATTTGGGATAAAATTTAAAAACCAAAATAATTTTTAAGTTCAGGGTACAATATAAACTCAATTTTCTTATTATACATTTATATATAAACACATATGTTTCCTTAAAATACAACAGTCATGTTACCCTCAACAATTTTCTACAGTCAGGGTTGCTGCTCTTTCATCCTTTATGACAGGGGTCTCAAACTCATGGCCTGCGGGCCATTTGAGGTCCTCCATACAACATTTTGTAGACAGCGGTCGGCCTTCAAATATTGCAGTATTTGCAATTATTCACTTATCGAATAATCGCAATAAAAATCGCATTAGTAAGAAAAAATCACATTAAACATTCGCATAACCCAAGCAGTTCTGTTTGGGGTATGCAAATGTTTAATGCGATTTTTTTGTGATTTTTTTTCTTACTAATGCAATCTTTTATTGTGAATGTTCCGTAAGCCAATAATCGTGAATACTTTGTGCCTAGCGCAGATATCATTTCTGCTGCTCCTGTCCGCTGTCCCTTGCATTATCGGAGGCCTAAGAGAGAGAAGAAAGAGAAGCTTATTACAGAATTAGATTTTGTCATACCTTCATCATAACTTCATCAAAGCCTGCAGTGAAGAGAAAGATTGATGACGAGCACAGACAATTACAGGAAAAGTGGGAGACGCATTATTTCTTTGTTGAGCACAGGGACATCACCACATGTCTTATTTGCTCAGAGAAAGTTGCAGTGCACAAGGAATACAACTTGAAATGCCATTATTCAAACTAAACATGCTGAGGAATGTGCAAAATAGCAAGGAAATGAGAGAGCCAAATGGGTTGCCAGTCTTATAACATGTCTAATGAGGCAACAAAATTTCTTCAAGAAAACAACCAAAGAGAAAGTTGCCTCAGTTGAAGCTAGTTACATAGTTAGTGAGATTATTGCTAAAGCAGGGAAACTATTCACAGAAGGAGAGTTTGTTAAAAAATACATGTTACAGGGGCCAGCGAAATGACGCTAGAGGTAAGGTATCTGCCTTATAAGCACTACTCAAGGAAAGATCGCGACTATGGTTGGATCCCCCGGTGTCCCATATGGTCCCCCCAAGCCAGGGGCAATTTCTGAGCGCTTAGCCAGGAGAAAACTCTGAGCATCAAACGGATGTGGCCTGAAAAACCAAAAAAAAAAAAATAATAATAATGCATGTTACAGGCTGCAAGTATTATCTGTCCAGAAAAGAAAGGTTAGTTTAGTAAAATCAGCCTTTCTGCCAACACTGTGGCAGAGTGCATTTATAACATGTCAAGTGACATTTATTTATCATCAACTGTGTGAGAAAGCCAAATGTTTTGATGCATACTCAGTTGCTCTTAACGAGGGCACAGATATAACAGACACTGCACAGCTCACAATTTATGTCCTTGGTGTTGGATGCAATTTTTAATTGACAGAGGAGCTGCTCACAATAATTCCAATGCATGGCCAGACCACTGCTAATGAGATATTTTGGCATCTGTGTGATGTCATTGAGAATGCAGGTTTGCCATGAAAGAGGATTGTTGGAATAATAACCGATGGAGTGCCATTGACGACAGGGAGGAAAAATGGACTGGTGGAACTTGTTCAAAAATACTTGAAGAGGAGGGTGTAGAGAAGGCCATTGCTCTTCACTGCATTATCCATCAGCAGGCCCTTTGCAGTAAATACCTGCCGTGTGACAATGGGATGCCTGTTGTTGTGAAATGCATCAACCACATCAGATCCAGGGGCTTAAAGCACATGCTTTTTTAGAGGAAATGGAGTCAGAATATGGAGATGTTCTCTATTTCATTGAGGTATGTTGGCTCAGCAAAGGAAATGTCCTGAAAAGGTTTTTTGAGTTGAGAGAAGTGAAAGCATTCATGGAGAAGGATGGGAATGCTGTTTCTGAGTTGAGTGATCACAAATGGCTCATGAACTTAGCTTTTCTTGTTGACATCACACATAAACTGAATGTACTAAACAAGATGTTCCAAGGCCTGGGGCAGCTTAGTGACAGCATGAGAGCATTCTCCACAAAACTTGTGTTATGGAAATCCCAGCTTTCTCAGACAAACCTTTGCCATATCCCAGCATGCAAGGAACTTGTGGATGCAGGCATACCATTCAGTGGTGAGAAATATGTTGATGCTATTTTTGAGCTAGAGAAGGAATTTGATCACAGATTTGCAGACTTCAAAAAGCACAGAGCCACTTTCCAAATTTTTGTGGACCCCTTTTCCTTTGATGTGCAAGATGCCCCTCCAGTGCTTCAAATGGAACTCATTGACCTGCAATGCAACTCTGATCTCAAAGCCAAGTTCAGGGAGATTAGTGGAAAAGCAGACATGCATGGGCAATTTTTGAAAGAATTGCCCCCCAAGCTTCCCTGTGCTTTCCCGAATGTTCAAGAGCACCATGTGCCTTTTTGGGACCACATATTTGTGTGAAAAGTTATTCTTCACATTGAACTTCAATAAGTCAAAGTACAGGTCTAGATTTAATGATGATCATCTTCAAACCATACTGAGGATCTCAACTACTTCCTCTCTAAAGCCAAATGTGATTCAGATTTGTGAGAAGCACTGTCAAGTCTCTGGCAGCAAGGAATAGGCAAAAGATGCCATGTTCAGAAGAACTGTTCATGATCTTCACTCAATGTTCTATTCATGTTCAGAAGAAATAACTAATACTGTTAATAATGATGTTTGAGGACTTCTTTTTTGTGAAACCCCTTATGCAGCCCTGCTTCACTCAGACTTTGCCTCCTGTGGCCCCCAGGTAAATTGAGTTTGAGACCCCTGCTTTATGACATTATTATTTGCATTTTAATAATATTTTCTTTTTATTTTCTTTTACTGATTGATTGATTGATTGTTCTCAGGGCTCCCTTCTGTTTCTGCTCTTAGGAATCAGTCATAGTGAGCTCAGGGACAATATGAAGTGCTAAAGATTGAACATGGGTTGGCTACATTCAATGCTGTACTCTTTCTCCTACCCAACTCTTTAATAGCATTGTTCAGACCATTTTAAAAATCAGAAAGGAGTTCAGCAAAGCTGTCAAGAGATCAACTAACAAGAGATGCAAAGTAGTCAACTTCAAGAAATGAATTCATACATTGTGAGCCAATCAACAGGTTCAAAGAAGTTTCCAGAGCCTTATCCTGAAACACTTATTTCAACCTCATTTGAATTTGTCTATTTGAAAATTTGTCTGTTTGATATAATAAATTTGAATAAATTTGTATATAGAAACAATCTAAATTTTTTCAGAATTGGTTCCCATAAACACTTTGTTTCATCCCATGGCATTACTTTTTTTTACTTAATATGTTCCTTTTAATTTAATTCTAATTTAATATGTTCCTTTTAATTCTCTTAACTATTATTTAGATTCCTTCTCTGATTGATCCTTTCCATTTGTCTCTAGAAAATTTATCATTAAATCATATTAATTGTCAGCATTGTTCCCCTAGGATAGTTGTTATTCTGGTCAATAATCCAAGTGCTTTCTTCTACACTTTTAAATAAATACAACATCATATTTACTCCATAATTTTCCCTTTTTATCATGTTGTATTATATTCATTTTTCTCTTTCCTTTTTCCTGATCATAAAACTATGTAGATAAACATCAAAATTATATATCTGACCGTTATAATTATAAATTTCCTTTTCAGTATATTCAATCTCGATTTGTCATTGAGTTATATCTTTATAGGTAAACAAAATGACAAAAAATATTTTGCTCTTGCTAGCAATTAGTAAGACTAGAAATATTTAATGTAAAGAATGTTACTTTTGTACAGCATTTAATTTACTTTTCTAGGCATATCCCTGATATGAATAAAATGTCTAAAGTAGAAAACCATGCATTAGAAAGAAAATATGATAAAATATTTTCTTGATCTGAGAATTTACTTCCTTCTTGTGTAGAGCACTAAATTGATGAACCACTTGAAAAATCTGCAATTAAATTAAAGGCAGAGAGATTTACCAAAATCAAGTAAAAACCTTAAATAACAAAAAAGCTTTCTAAAGCTTATTATAAGGTTTAGACATTCACTACTAATGTGCTTCCTCAAAGCTCTCACATTTTTACTATTTTTTTATCTTTTTTTTTTTATTTAAACACCTTGATTACATACATGATTGTGTTTGGGTTTCAGTCATAAAAGGAACACCACCCATCACCAGTGCAAAATTCCCATCACCCAAGTCCCAAATCTCCCTCCTCCCCACCCAACCCCCGCCTGTAACCTAAACAGGCTCTACATTTCCCTCATACATTCTCAATATTAGGACAGTTCAAAATGTAGTTATTTCTCTAAATAAACTCATCACTCTTTGTGGTGAGCTTCCTGAGGTGAGCTGGAACTTCCAGCTCTTTTCTCTTTTGTGTCTGAAAATTATTATTGCAAGAATGTCTTTCATTTTTCTTAAAACCCATAGATGAGTGAGACCATTCTGCGTTTTTCTCTCTCTCTCTGACTTATTTCACTCAGCATAATAGATTCTGTGTACATCCATGTATAGGAAAATTTCATGACTTCATCCCTCCTGACAGCTGCATAATATTCCATTGTGTATATGTACCACAGTTTCTTTAGCCATTCGTCTGTTGAAGGGCATCTTAGTTGTTTCCAGAGTCTTAGTTGTTTCCAGAGTCTTGCTATGGTAAATAGTGCTGCAATGAATATAGGTGTAAGGAAGGGATTTTTGTATTGTATTTTTGTGTTCTTAGGGTATATTCCTAGGAGTGGTATAGCTGGATCGTATGGGAGCTCGATTTCCAGTTTTTAGAGGAATCTCCATATTGCTTTCCATAAAGGTTGAACTAGATGGCATTCCCACCAGCAGTGGATAAGGGTTCCTTTCTCTCCACATCCCCGCCAGCACTGTTTGTTCTCATTCTTTGTGATGAGTGCCATTCTCTGTGGTGTGAGGTGGTATCTCATTGTTGTTTTGATTTGCATCTCTCTGATGATTAGTGATGTGGAGCATTTCTTCATGTGTCTTTTGGCCATTTGTATTTCTTCTTTGTCAAAGTGTCTGTTCATTTCTTCTCCCCATTTTTTGATGGGATTAGATGTTTTTTTCTTGTAAATTTCTGTCAGTGCCTTGTATATTTTGGAGATTAGCCCTTTGTCTGATGGGTATTGGGTGAATAGATTCTCCCACTCAGTGGGTGGCTCTTGTATCCTGGGCACTATTTCCTTTGAGGTGCAGAAGCTTCTCAACTTAATATATTCCCATCTGTTAATCTCTGTTTTCACTTGCTTGGAGAGTGCAGTTTCCTCCTTGAAGATGCCTGAAGTCTCAATGTCCTGGAGAGTTTTGCCTATGTGTTGTTCTATATATCTTATGGTTTGGGGTCGGATATCGAGGTCTTTAATCCATTTGGATTTTACCTTCGTACATGATGTTAGCTGGGGGTCTAAGTTCAATTTTTTGCAAGTGGCTACCCAGTTGTGCCAACACCACTTGTTGAAGAGGCTTTCCTTGCTCCATTTAGGATTTCCTGCTCCTTTATCAAAAATTAGGTGATTGTATGTCTGGGGAACATTTTCTGAGTATTCAAGCCTATTCCACTGATCTGAGGGTCTGTCCTTATTCCAATACCATGCTGTTTTGATAACTATTGCTTTGTAGTAAAGTTTAAAGTTGGGGAAAGTAATTCCTCCCATATTCTTTTTCCCAATGATTGCTTTAGCTATTCGAGGGTGTTTATTTTTCCAAACAAATTTCAAAAGTGCCTGATCTACCTCTTTGAAGAATGTCATAGGTATCTTTAGAGGGATAGCGTTGAATCTGTATAACGCCTTGGGGAGTATTGCCATTTTGATGATGTTAATCCTGCCAATCCATGAGCAGGGTATGTGTTTCCATTTCCGCGTGTCCTCTCTTATTTCTTGGAGCAGAGTTTTATAGTTTTCTTTGTATAGGTCTTTCACATTTTTAGTCAAGTTGATTCCAAGATATTTGAGTTTGTGTGGCACTATTGTGAATGGGGTTGTTTTCTTAATGTCCATTTCTTCCTTATTACTATTGGTGTATAGAAAGGCCATTGATTTTTGTGTGTTAATTTTGTAGCCTGCCACCTTGCTATATGAGTCTATTGTTTCTAGAAGCTTTTTGGTAGAGTCTTTAGGGTTTTCTAAGTAGAGCATCATGTCATCTGCAAACAGTGAGAGCTTGACTTCTTCCTTTCCTATTTGGATTCCCTTGATATCTTTTTCTTGCCTAATCGCTATAGCAAGTACTTCCAGTGCTATGTTGAATAGGAGTGGTGAGAGAGGACAGCCTTGTCTTGTGCCAGAATTTAGAGGGAAGGCTTTTAGTTTTTCTCCATTGAGGATAATATTTGCCACTGGCTTGTGGTAGATGGCCTTAACTATATTGAGAAAGGTTCCTTCCATTCCCATCTTGCTGAGAGTTTTGATCAAGAATGGGTGTTGGACCTTATCAAATGCTTTCTCTGCATCTATTGATATAATCATGTGGTTTTTATTTTTCTTGTTGTTGATGTTGTGTATTATGTTGATAGACTTACGGATATTAAACCATCCTTGCATTCCTGGGATGAAACCTACTTGATCGTAGTGGATGATCTTCTTAATGAGGTATTGAATCCTATTTGCCAGGATTTTGTTGAGGATCTTTGCATCTGCATTCATCAGCGATATTGGTCTGTAATTTTCTTTTTTCGTAGCATCTCTGTCTGGTTTAGGTATCAAGGTGATGTTGGCTTCATAAAATCTATTTGGGAGTGTTTCCACTTGTTCAATTTCATGAAAGAGTCTTGCCAGGATTGGTAGTAGTTCCTCTTGGAAAGTTTGATAGAATTCATTAGTGAATCCATCTGGGCCTGGGCTTTTGTTTTTGGGCAGACTTTTGATTACCATTTTTATTTCATCAATGGTGATGGGGGTGTTTAGATATGCTACATACTCTTCTTTCAACCGTGGAAGATTATAAGAGTCCAAGAATTTATCCATTTCTTCCAGGTTCTCATTTTTAGTGGCATAGAGTTTTTCAAAGTAGTTTCTGATTACCCTTTGAATCTCTGTCATATCAGTAGTGATCTCTTCTTTTTCATTCCTAATACGAGTTATCAAGTTTCTCTCTCTCTCTCTTTCTTTGTTAGGTTTGCCAGTGGTCTATCAATCTTGTTTATTTTTTCGAAGAACCAACTTCTGCTTTCGTTGATCTTTCGGATTGTTTTTTGAGTTTCCACTTCGTTGATTTCTGCTCTCAGCTTTGTTATTTCCTTGTGTCTTCCTATTTTTGGGTCCTTTTGTTGAGTACTTTCTAGTTCTATTAGCTGTGTCATTAAGCTACTCAGGTAAGCTCCTTCTTCCTTCCTGATGTGTGCTTGCAAAGCTATAAATTTTCCTCTCAGTACTGCTTTTGCTGTGTCCCATAAGTTCTGATAGTTTGTGTCTTTATTGTCATTTGTTTCCAGGAACCTTTTGATTTCCTCCTTGATTTCATCTCGGACCCACTGGTTATTGAGTATGAGGCTGTTTAACTTCCAGGTGTTAAAGTTTTTCTTCTGAGTCCCTTTGGAGTTCACAAATAATTTCAGAGCCTTGTGGTCAGCGAAGGTAGTCTGCAAAATTTCTATCCTCTTGATCTTATGGAGGTATGTTTTATGTGCCAGCATGTAGTCTATCCTGGAGAATGTCCCATGTACATTGGAGAAGAATGTGTATCCAGGTTTCTGGGGATGGAGTGTCCTATATATATCCACTAGGCCTCTTTCTTCCATTTCTCTCCTCAGGTCTAGTATATTCTTGTTGGGTTTCAGTCTGGTTGACCTATCCAGTGTTGACAAAGCAGTGTTGAGGTCCCCCACAATTATTGTGTTGTTATTGATATTGTTTTTCAGATTTGTCAAAAGTTGTTTTAAATATTTTGCTGGCCCCTCATTTGGTGCATATATGTTTAGGAGAGTTATTTCTTCCTGCTCTACATACCCCTTGATTAATATAAAATATCCATCTTTGTCCCTTACAACCTTCCTGAGTATAAAGTTTGCATTATCTGATATTAGTATGGCCACTTCAGCTTTTTTATGGTTGTTGTTTGCTTGGATAACTTTTCTCCAGCCTTTTATTTTGAGTCTATGTTTGTTCTGACTATTCAGGTGCGTTTCTTGTAGGCAGCAGAAGGTTGGATTGAGTTTTTTGATCCATTTAGCCACTCTGTGTCTCTTAACTGGTGCATTTAGTCCATTGACGTTGAGAGAAAGAATTGTCCTGGGATTTAATGCCATCTTTATATCGAAATTTGGTGTGTCTTTTGGTCAGTCTTGTCTTAGATTAGGTCTTTCAGTTTTTCTCTTAAGACTGGTTTTGAGTCTGTAAAGTTTCTGAGCTGTTTTTTGTCCGTGAAACCATGTATTCTTCCGTCAAACCGGAAAGTGAGTTTTGCTGGGTACAGTATTCTAGGTGAAGCATTCATTTCATTCAGTCTTGTCACAATATCCCACCACTGCTTTCTGGCATTTAGTGTTTCTGGTGACAGGTCTGCTGTAAATCTCAAGGAAGCTTGCTTGAACGTGATTTCCCGTTTTGATCTTGCTGTTTTCAGAATTCTGTCTCTATCTGTGGGATTTGTCATTGTGACTAGGATGTGTCTTGGGGTGGTTTTTCTTGGGTCTCTTTTGGTTGGCACTCTTCGAGCATGCAGGATTTGATCACATATATTCTTTAGCTCTGGGAGTTTCTCTTTAATGATGTTCTTGACCGTTGATTCTTCCTGGAAATTTTCTTCCTGGGTCTCTGGGACTCCAATGATTCTTAAGTTGTTTCTGTTGATCTTATCATAGACCTCTATTTTCATCTGTTCCCATTCTTTGACTAATTTTTCCATTGTCTGTTCATTTGTTTTAAGTTTTTTTTCCAATCTCTCCTGTTGTATGGAATTGTTATGTATCTCATCTTCCACAGCACCAAGTCTATTCTCAGCTTCTGATACCCTGTCCCAAAGCTTATCCATTTTGTCATTCACTTCGTTTACTGATTTTTTCAGGCCTGTTATTTGACATGTTATTTCAGTTTGGAGTTTTGTGATTTCTGTTTTCATATTTTCTTGATTCTTATTAGTGTTCTATTCTATTCTATTCATGGTTTCTTTGAGTTCTTTGAGTATGTTCCATATTGCTACTCTAAAGTCCTTATCTGAGAGATTGATTCGTTGGTTGGTTGTTAACTGGTCATCAGAATTGTCATCTTCATTCTCTATGTCTGATGCTGGCCTGCGTTGTTTCCCCATTGTCACACTTGTATTGTGGGTTTTTCTACGTGTTGTGGTGGTATTCATTGGTTATATGATGCAGGCAACACACTTCTCTGGCTCCGCCCTTTCTGGATCGCCCGACTTGCCTCCAAGGTAGGGGAGTCCTCCGTGGATGAAGCCTCACACAGGATCAAATCTTAGGCCCAAGCACGCAGCAGAGAAGACAGTCTGGAGAGAAATTCTTGCTTCTGTGATCCAGCACAGTTCTTAGTGTGGTTTTTTTCTTCTTGTGTTGGTGTTCTTTTTTTAGAAAGAGCTCATGGCTGCATAGCGAAGTGGAGCTAAGTGCCTTCTGGAGCCTCTTTTCAGCCCACTCTCAGGAGGTTCACGCAACAGGATAGCAGAGAGACACACACAGGCAGCACTCACAGTTTTTCACAGTCGGGCCCCACTGGTCAGGCGTAGTTTTCACTCGCTCGCTGGGCAGCTTCAGAATGCTGTATTTTTGGGGTTCACTTCCCAGGACTCTGAGGAGAGTCACTGGCTCGCTGGGTAGCTTCTGAATGTAGTTTCTTTGGGGTTCGCTTCCCAGGGCTCTGAGGAGAGCTTCCAGAGTTCAGGAAAGACAGAGAAGGGTAGGACAGGGCTCCCTTCCGGTGCTCAGTTTCCTCAGAAGAAGCACAGCCGGGTGGAGACTCTGCAGGTAGAGCAATCAGCACTCTGCCTGGAAACCCCCACATCCAGCCATTTCTTACTCACTCACTGGCTCGCTGGGTAGCTCCCGAATGTAGTTTCTTTGGGGTTCGCTTCCCAGGGCTCTGAGGAGAGCTTCCAGAGTTCAGGAAAGACAGAGAAGAGTAGGACAGGGCTCCCTTCTAGTGCTCAGTTTCTGGTTCGCTGGGTAGCTTCCAAATGTAGTTTCTTTGGGTTTCACTTCCCAGGGCTCTGAGGAGAGCTTCCAGAGTTCAGGAAAGACAGAGAAGGGTAGGACAGGGCTCCCTTCCGGTGCTCAGTTCCTCAGAAGAAGCACAGCCCGGTGGAGACTTTGCAGGTAGAGCAATCAGCACTCTGCCTGGAAACCCCCACATGCAGCCATTTCTCACTCACTCACTGGCCACATTTTTACTATTAAGACATTATTTGTGGCAATTTTATGAAATAGTGCAAAGTTTTTATTAATTAATTATATTTTATAAGAATTAATAAATACTTGAAAAACTCCTTTTTTATTTAGGGGTTAAATGCAAAAATGTTTTATGGGTCTCTCTGGCCCTACACTCATTAATTACTCCTGACAGTGTACAAGGGACCAAATAGGATTCTGGGGCTTGAAACAAAGTTGGCTGTATGTACGACAAGCACTTTACCTGTTATACTGCTCTGACTCCAACAAACTATTTTTATAGAAAGTTAACATATTGCTATAGAAATTTAAATATGTATATCTAATAGTGAAAGAAGTATGAACTATGTCAGATGTATGTTCTTGGAGAACAACAAAAATCTATAAAGTTAATTACATATTGTATAATTTAACATAAATTACTAATATTATTATAGGTTATTAATCTTAGAAAAGATAATGCTGCCAAAAGAACCATAAAAGTTGATATTCTAGAACATAAATAACATTGTCTTTTTATGTATAAATGAAAGCTCTCTTGCCACCTTTATTGATGAAAACATAATTTTTATCATATATTTTAACTTTTCAGTTATGAAACCTCTATGACAAGGTGCTCTAAAAATTTGATATTTTGTTCATAAAATATTATGTGCTTTGATAACTAATTAATTTTAAGGTAATATTGTCATATTCTTAATTATTTTTACTGAAATATCATATTTGTTTAACTTATTAATTCTTCCAGTTCTCATTTGAAAGCATATAAACCTCCTAGTAAGAGGTAATCAGTCATGTATTATTGTTAGTGCATCTATTTCTTCAAAAGTTTTAGTCTGTAGCCAATAACTAAGGGACCTGAAAAATAATCCCTCATAAGCAAAAGTATGTTAAACATTTAATGATTTTATATAAACAATTAACTTAAACTTTGGAAGACATATAATTAGAACCGGATTTTATTTGCTTTAAAAACACAGTTATCAGGACCGGAGAGATAGCATGGAGGCAGGGCATTTGCCTTGCATGCAGAAGGACGATGGTTCAAATCCCGTCATTCCATATGGTCTGCCGAGCCTGCCAGGAGCGATTTCTGAGTGAAGAGTCAGGAGTAAACCTTGAGCGCTGCCAGGTGTGACCCAAAAAACAAAACAAAAAACAAACAAACAAAAAAACAACAAAAAATCATTTACCTTTAACAAGGCAATAAAACAGACATCCCTTAGGAGAAAAAATTTAAATACTTATTCATAATTTATGTAGTATAAACTAATCTTTATTTATTTGGGGGGCACACCTGGTGATGTGAGGGGTTACTCCTGGCTATGCTCTCAGAAATGGCTCCTGGCTTGGGGGACCTTATGGGACACCGGGGATCTTCAAACCACGGTCCATCCTAAGCTAGCACTTGCAAGAAAGATGCCTTAACTTTAGCGCCACCACTCTGGGCGCTATTTTTTATATTATTATGTTTGCAAGAGAATTTGAACTTCAGCATTATAGACTATACCTACAGCTCTTTTTCCACTATTTACATTAGATATATGTAAAATTTCTTAATATTTGAAGTTATCTACTTAACTAAGCGGAAATCAAATACAAGGGATTATTATTCAACTGAAAATGAATTGGTCTTTTTTTTTGAGTATTATGAATATTCACTGTTCCACGGATAGGTATGAATAAAAAATCTGAAACAGAAAGAAAACACTGGTGTTACTTTGATTCACAATTATAGCCAATTATTTTCTTGGCTTTTTCCTGCAGTTCAAACCAAAAATACTCCAATACTTATTGGAAATTTTACTGATTTTTACATCAGACATAGATCTAGTATATGAAAAGAAACTTTATCATCAAATAGTTTATTTCTGTATATGTCAAAGCAGTATAGTCAGAGGCTCTGTAAAATATCAAGTACCTTGGACAGTGTCCAAGTTGGAGTAAGGTACTGATGAAGGTGATAAACACAAAAATTTAAGAGCAAAATACTATGACTAAGCATGAGACATCTATGATCTACTTAGATGTTTCAAAACTCTTGATAATTTTCACATTGCTAATTTCACCTTGATAACTTTCTACCTATTTCTCAAAAAATAGACTAACAAATGTATTATTTGGTTCCTTAAAATAATAGTTGAAATATCAAATTTGTGAACTTACTTGTAAATAATAGTAGAAGTATAAATAGTAGTATAAAAAGTAGAATCTAAATGTTTCTGAATAAAATTTCAAATAATAGTAAAATTATATATGAATCTTTATTTCAATTTTACTTTGATGGTAAAATTATATATGAATCTTAACATTTCCAAAGAAAATGTCAATCAGTTACCTGTTATTTATAGTCTATTAAATAAGTGTATGATTAATTTTGGTAGGAGACAAATTCATATAATAGACAAATTATTTAAATATTTTCAAATGAAATTGATATTAAGTTTTGGGAAAGTTTTCCAATCCTATTTACAACCACTCTCTTATGTAAATATAAAATTTACCTACAAGATTAGAAATTTGGAACCAAAGCAATAGCACAGAGGATAGGGCATCTGTCTTGCACGTGGCTGATCAAGGTTAAATTTGATCTCTAGCATCCTATATGATTCCACAAGCCTGCCAGGACCGATTTCTGAGTGCAGAGCCAGGAATAATCCCTGAGCCCCACCTGGTGTAGCTGCCCCCAAAAAGAAAAGATAAGAAATTCAAGGACCAAGGCTTAAAAATATAATATACATAACATTTTAATATAATGATATATACATCATTAATACAATATGTTAGATAATATATGATAGATAATGGTAGATAATACTGGTATAGATACAGCATGTTTAATCGCTGATGCCATTATACTAAATTGAAAACAAAGAAAAATTGAGTCTTCTTAGTTGGTGCACACATGAACTTGACATACTTACAAAACTCTTTCTGGTGACATAATTAGCTCTTTTGTGAATGTGTGTGTGTGTGCGTATGTGAATGTTTGTGTGTTGCCAGAAATTGAATTCTTAGTTTCACATTCAGGGAACATGCACATATTTGAACTTATTTTAAAACACTGTAGAAGCACTAACAAATCACACCATAATTTGATCTTTTACTAAAGATTACTTTAGTATTTCAACAAAGACTAAAATATTTTTCTTTGTGTTTAAGAAAACATGTACATAGATACTACTAGAATTAATCATTACAGTAATATAGACAAAATTTTTTTTGTCCCCCAATTCACAATACATACCCGGCAAGGGGCCTGTGTTGAGGTGTATATGGGGTGCCTTTACTGTACCTCCTCTTTCTATACAGCCAGTGTAAAGAACACAGCCTGTGGTAAGATTTGGGAGGCCTTATCTTATCTTTTATTTATTTTATTTTTTTTTCTTCAGAGCAAACTAAAGTTGTTTTTTTTTAAAGTAAGAATTTATTTAAAGGACAAAATTGATTAACATAATGAGGTAAACTAATATAACAATATAGTGACATAACATAACATATAATATAATTAATATAATAATAATACATGTAAGTCAAAGAAAATTTCTGATTAAAAACACAATTTTTTTTTCATAATGGCTTACATATCTTTCACTGTAGTATTTTGGGTACATATTCACATTAAATCAGGGGAATACCCATCACCTAATATGTCCTCTTCTCAATCAAAAATCAAATATGCTGAGTCCTGTCTAGAGGCTTCCAACCTCAGTTTGAGAGAGGATGTGAAAAAAGTAATTAAAATACCACAACAATACACAAAAAAAAAAAAACTCCTTTTATGAGGCTAATATCACACTCATTCCTAAAGAAGGCAAAGACACCACCAAAAAAGAAAACTACAGACCAATTTCACTAATGAACCAATCTCACTAATGAAAACTACAGACCAATCTCACTAATGAACATTGATGCAAAGATACTTAACAAAATCTTAGCAAACCGAATCCAACACCTCATCAAAAAGATCATACATCACGATCAAGTGGGATTCATACCAGGAATGCAAGGTTGGTTCAACATACGCAAATCAATAAACATTATACACCACATCAACAACATGAAGGACAAAAACCACATGATCATATCAATCGATGCAGAGAAGGCGTTTGACAAAATCCAACATCCGTTCATGTTAAAGACACTCAGTAAAATAGGGTTAGAAGGCACCTTCCTTAAGATAGTTACAACTATTTATGAAAAGCCTACAGCCAACATTATACTTAATGGCGAGAAGCTAGAAGCATTCACACTAAGGTCAGGAACTAGGCAAGGCTGTCCACTCTCTCCACTCTTATTCAATATAACCTTAGAAGTCCTAGCAATAGCAATCCGACAAGAGAAGGGAATCAAAGGAATTCAAGTAGGGAAAGAGGAACAGAAGCTAGCTCTATTTGCTGATGATATGATGATATACATCAAAAACCCTAAAGAATCCACAGAAAAACTCCTAGAAACAATCAACCAATACAGTAAAGTGGCTGGATACAAAGTCAATACACAAAAGACAGTAGCGTTTTTATATACAAACAATGAAGTTGAGGAGAGAGAGATTAAAAATACAATTCCATTTAAGATAGTATCGAAAAATATCAAATACCTAGGAATCAACCTTACAAGAGAAGTGAAAGATCTATACCAGGGAAACTTCAAAACACTTCAGAAAGAAATTGAAGACGATCTAAAGAAATGGAAGAACATCCCATCCTCATGGATAGGTAGAATTAACATAGTCAAAATGACTATTTTACCCAAACTGCTATATAGATTTAATGCAATCCCTATCCAAATCCAGACACAATTCTTTAAAGAAATAGAACAATCAATTATAAAATTCATTTGGAACCATAAAAGACCCAGGATAGCTAAACACATTCTGAAAAATGAGAAGTTGGGAGGTATCTCCTTACCTAACTTGAAACTATACTATAAAGCCATAGTAATAAAAACAGCATGGTACTGGAACAGAGACAGGACCTCAGACCAGTGGATTAGAACAGAATTCCCAGACATAAACCCCCAGATATATAGCCAACTAATATTTGATAAAAGAGGCAAGAATATGAAATGGAACAAAGAAAGCCTATTCAACAAATGGTGTTGGTACAACTGGAAACTCATATGCACGAAAGTGAAAATCGACCCATATCTCACTCCTTATACAAAAGTCAACTCAAAATGGATCAAAGATCTGGAAATCAGACCTGAATCTATAAAGTTTATCGAGAATAAAATAGGCAGAACACTCAAAGACCTTTATATCAAAAGGGTCTTTGAGAATGGAGCACCAATGGCAAAAACGTTAGCATCAAATATAAACAAATGGGACTACATCAAACTAAAAAGCTTCTGCATGGCAAAAGAAACCCTACTTAATGCAAGAAGACAGCTAACAGAATGGGAAAAAATCTTTTCACTTGATATATCAGATAAAGGGCTGATATCTAGAACATATAAAGCGCTCAGAAACCTGAGCCCTTCAAAACCAAACGAAGCCATAAAAAAATGGGGAGACGAAATGAATAGACATTTCTCTGAGGAAGAGAGAAGGATGGCCAACAAACACATGAAAACATGCTCACCTTCGCTCATCATCAGGGAGATCCAAATCAAGACAACAATGAGATACCACCTCACACCAGTGAGGTTGGCTCATATCAAAAATAATGGGAACAACCTTTGTTGGAGAGGATGTGGTATGAAAGGAACTCTCATTCATTGCTGGTGGGAATGCCCCTTGGTCCAACATCTATGGAGAAAAGTCTGGAGAGTGCTCAAAGAACTTAGAATTGAGCTGCCATTTGACCCAGCAATTGCTCTCCTAGGCATATATCCCCAAGATGGAAGGACATTCATTCCAAAATACATATGCACCCCACTATTTATTGCAGCACTCAGTATAATAGCCAAATCTTGGAACCAACCTCGATGTCCAACAACAGATGAATGGATCATTAAGATGTGGTACATATATACAATGGAATATTACATGGCAATTAGAAATGATACAATCACAGACTTTGCAGCAACGTGGATGGACCTAGATCATGTTATGTTAAACGAAGTAAGTCAGAAGACAAAAGAAAAACACAGAATGGTAGCACTATTCTGAAACACCTAGAACACATAAAAAAAAACAAAAAAATGACATTGAAGAGGCATGGCTGCTGGAACCACAAAGAAAGACTTCATAAACTCCATTCCCTGATCTGCACAGCCACCAAGATCTTTAGAAACAGGTCTGATTTTACCATCCAAGATAAAGTAGAGGTCTTCCACATACCACGAAAGCAGCAAGAGGAGAATAAATGATCTATTTTTTTGACGTCTTTATTTTGGTGTGGAGATTACGGTTGATGTCTCCAATATTATTTTATTTTATTTTGTTTTGTCTTTTTCTTTCTTTTTTTGCACTTGAGTATGATTTGATTTTAGAACCGAGATTATTGTGTGGTGCCTGTCTTTATTGCTGTGGTGCTTATCGGTTATAGACAAAATTAATAGCACTGGTAAAGATTTCATAGAATTCAAAGTTGAAACTACCACTTAATAGTATCCAAAATTATTAAAAATTTAAAGTTGTCTCAAAGATAAAATGATAAAAATGTAAATTATAACTTGAAAGAACACAGCATATCAATCAATTTTTGTGGAAATTCTTTAAACATTATGTACATTATTTCTTTATTTCCCACCAAAAATTATATTGAACAAAATTTTCACTTTTATTAACTAGAAATGTAATATGGAATTCTAAGTTATTATATTTCTGGATGTTTGTATATGTAATTTACATTTTCTTCTGCTAATTTATGGCTGCTAGTTAAAAATACATATAAACTAAAATTAATATTTTCTTAAAATAATTAATAATTAATAATATTAATAATTAATATCTGGTTTAAATTTTTCATTCTGGTTTAAATAACTAAACCTTTAATTTATGCTCCCTAATTTCTTAGTCAGATTAGAAACTGACTATCTTGCTTCTATCCACTTATTTCTTGACAAAATTTTGAGTAAAGATGTGTTCATAAGGATGGAAACAAGAGGTAATTCTTAGGTATATACTTCAGAGGTGGAACATTATAAATTTAATTTTAACTAATACCTTCCAATATGTATTCATACTCCTATTAAATTTAAACTAAGAGGATAATTTGAATTTTCCTTTTCTAGAGAAATATAAGAGAGATAAAGAGAAATATATGTGTTCAAGAGAGGGAACGGGATTCTCCAGAGTGAAAAAAGTAAGCAAAAACTTAGAAACAAAGAAGAAAGTAAGACACCTGCTCAAGGGAGCATGCAAAATTGGAGAGAAGGTCAAATAAACTGTAAAATTAAAATTAATCAATAAACAAGAAAAGAGCAGAGTTCATTGGCAAGTGAGCAGAGCACCATCCATGATGTAGAAGAATTGGGATTAGTACAGTTTCTTCTAGACAAAGTTCCAGCAAAACTCATATAAAAAATACACAGGCTGGGGCCGGAGAGATAGCATGGAGGTAAGGCATTTGCCTTTCATGCAGAAGGTCATTGGTTCAAATCCCAGCATCCCATATGGTCCCCCGGGCCTGCCAGGAGTGATTTCTGAGTATGGAGCCAGAAGTAACCCCTGAGCGATGCCGAGTGTGACCCAAAAACCAAAAAAAAAAAAAATACACGGGCCAGAGAGATAGTATTGAGGTAGGGCATTTGTCTTGCATACAGAAGGACAGTGGTTTTAATTCTGGCATCCCATATGCTCCCCCAAGCCTGCCAGGAACAATTTCTGAGTGAAGAGCTAGGAGTAAGCCTTGAGCGCTGCTGGGTGTGACCCAAACCCCCCCCCAAAAAAAAAAGAAAAAAGGAAAAAAAACAGACAAAAACCATTATGCAAAGGTCACATGTGAAAATATATAGAATCACACATATGTAAAGAATGATGGTGGTATATCTAAAATGTCGACTAACACTGGCCACTTATTTAGGTTCTGTGATAGAGAATTGAGAGAGGAAATGTGGGAAATGTTCAAAGAAATTAAAGATACTATGGAACAAACTGAATGAACCACAAATAAAACTCAAGAGGATATTAGAGTAAAAATTAGAAAACTTCAAGCAGAAATAAATAACAGGACTGAAAAACTTGGTAGATGAAATGAAAAAAAAAAATCACTGGAAGGCCTCATCAGCAAAATAATAGCTACTGAGGACAAAATCAGTAAGCTGGAAAATGAGCCCAATAAAATCTTTATACAACAGAAGTGATTGGAAAAACAAGCCTTAAAATAAACAAGGATAATGTAGAAAAAGATCCTCAAAATAAGTGGAGAAATGACAATAGAACTCTTAGGATAAATTAAATAGAAACAAAATTAGAATTATAGGAATCCAAAGACCCAGAAAGAAAAACCCTCATGAAGATTCAATAGTAAAGAATGTCATTCCTGAGACATTCCCAGAGCTAAAGAGTGCATGCAACCACATGTAGAATACACAAAAAGTATCAGCTAAAAGAAATCCAAAGATAATCACACCAGGCATATCCTAGTAACAATGATAAAAAACATAGATAGAATATTGAAAAGGGGAAGATTAAAAAGGAAAATAGGGCAGTGGTAACACAGCAGAAGGGTGTCTGCCATGCATGTGACTGACCCAGGAAGGATGCGGGTTCGATCCCTAAAACCCCATATGGTCACCCAAGCCAGGAGCAAATTCTGAGGGCGGATCCAGGAGTAATCCTTGAGCACCACTGGGTGTGATCTTCTCTGCAAAAAAGAAAAATTACATACAAAGAAATACCCTTAAGATTTACAGCTTATTTATTACAATCAACCTTTCAGGCCCAATGGCAGTGGGATATAGTGAAAAAAATTAATAAGACAACAATAAACTAAGAAGTTTCTTAATAGTATGAATGAATTGATTATAGAATAAGCAGACACCATATTAAGTGGGAGAAAATGTACACTAACCACTGACAGCTGACAAAAGAAATTAATACATAGTTTTTAAATAAAACACTCACAAAACTTGACAACAGCAAAATTAAAAATATTTATAAAAATGTGAAGAAAAGTTGAACAAACATCTCACATATAATCAATAGGCATGTGAAAAATATTTATTACTTATAATCAGGAAAATAGCAATCAAAATAACAATAAAGTATATCCTCATACTAATGAGAATTGTAAACATCAAAAGCAGTGAAAAATCAATGCTAGTGGGGATGTAATTAAAAAAGGATATATATGAATAGGAACTATAAGTGGAGGTGCATAGCTAAAATTAATTGTGCAAGGTTATTGGTTTTTGGGCCACACCCGGCGATGTTCAGGGGTTACTCCTGGCTAACTGCTCAGAAATAGTTCCTGGCAGGCATGGGGGACCATATGAAATGCCGGGATTTGAACCAACCACCTTAGGTCCTGGGTCAGCTGCTTGCAAGGCAAATGCCGCTGTTCTATCTGTCAGGCCCCTTTGTGGATATACTAAACAACATTGAATTTTTAAATTTGAATAAAGTAATATATTATCTTCCATTGAATTGTATCAATGAAAAAATTGATTTAAGAAAATGCTTACAAAATAATGTTAAATTAGTCTCTTTACATCAAAATCATACATTTGAGCCTAATAAATGTTCTAATAATAAAGAATATAACCTGAGTATATGCATATATTTTGTCAAGTTTAATAAAATAGTAGTAATAAGTCATATTCTACTTATTAAATCCTCCCTTGAAAGTATTTTACTTGATGTAAAACAAATCCATCTTAGCATTTGCTTGTTTGTTTGTTTTTGTATGTTTTATGGTTCAGTAGTGATTAAACTAAGGTCTCAGATGTGTAAGATCTATTTAAATGGCTGAGTTACAATCTGGCCAGTTGGTTAGAACCTTAGTATCTTGTCATGTTGGTTGAGACTTCCTATTCTTTTACATTTATCTGTGTGTGTGTGTGTGTGTGTGTGTGTGTGTGTGTGTGTGTGTGTGTCTGAGTCAGGTTTGGTTACTGTGAACTGTGTTCAGTATTTATTCCTGAGTCTGTGCTTAGGGATCAGCCATAAGGAGTACTGGAAGACTGACCATATGTATATGGTATGGTAGGTCTCCAAATGGGCTTTTCTGCTTGCAAGTGGATTATCCCTGTACTATCCCTTTGGCCTCATAAATTTAAGTTTCATTTTTTAAAAAAGTAACCAAGGAGACAAATAAATCACTTTACTGTAGAGTATAAAAATTTTCTTTTTCTTTACTTTTATTTTGCTGTGCAAAGATGAGTTCAGAGCCTCATAAATCCAAAAATAAAATTGTTCTAAAATTTCACTTTATCTTTTTCCACGTTTATAATATTTTATTCTTTTATTCTTTTATAATAAGATATTACACACCCATACTTTTACACTTGTAATGTACTATACCAACTCATTACAATGACTAATTATGGAGATTTATTTCCCAAAATATCTAAAATGTAAAATCATATTTATCAGTTCAGTATTGGTTCAAATGATAAACTCAAAAATAGGAAAATTTTTTATAAATTTAATTATTAACCTGTGATCTTTGAATCTTTGGTATAAAATGCATTTGCTAATAGATCATAAAATATGATAAAATAATTTTAATACATTTCTATTTTCCTCAGGACTTTTTTCAAGTCAAGATGATATACAACCATTTCTAAATTATTATTTTATATCTGCAATGCTACTTCACTGTAATTGTTCCATTCGTCAACTACTGGCCCAAGATCTCTTTTACTTACACTCTCCCAAACCACAGATTGCTGTTCTATTGGCACTACCTTAGAGCGTGTTTTCACCTACCTATTATGCTCTCTTACCTATTTCTTTGTTTCATTACCCATATGAGTGACTTTTTTATTCTGTGGCTCACATCCTTCTTCCTCACTTCATTTATTTAGTTTAATATCCTCCAATTCCATTCAGTTATCAACAAAATACACAATTTTACCTTTTATCATATATAAGTTCAGTATGTATATATGACACAATTTAATTATCTATTCATCTTTTGTTGGGCACTTGATTTGTTCCCAGTTCATCATTCACAATAGTCATACATAGGTGTGAATATATTCTTGTAAATTCTATACTAGTATTTTGGGATATATGTCCCAAAAGTAAATTAGTGTTTATATAAATCTTACATTCTTAATTTTCTGAGGAGTCTATACATTATTTTCCATAATTGCTGAATTAAATAGTAGTTCTGCTAACAGTGAATAAGAGTGTATCTCTCTCCATATATTCACCAGCAAAAGTTTTTTTCCCATTCTATTATATGGCTATAATCACTGGCTGAGATGATATTTTAATATTACAAATTTTATGTAGCACTTAGTAAAATTTTAAA
Organism: Suncus etruscus; assembly: GCF_024139225.1. Taxonomy (NCBI): domain Eukaryota; kingdom Metazoa; phylum Chordata; class Mammalia; order Eulipotyphla; family Soricidae; genus Suncus; species Suncus etruscus. Next base: position 29,918,877 of record NC_064850.1, on the reverse strand, counting down.
TAACCCCTAAAATTAATAAAAGTAAATACAAGAAAATGAATTGGAAGAATCAACGTCATTAAATATGACCATATACCCAAAGCAATTTATAGTCAATGGAATATCCATGGAAATATTCATGGAACTCTTAAAAGACATAGAACAAATCCTTCTAACATTTGGCTGTCTTTTACTCTATGTTATTATTTTTTTTTTACAGAAGTAAAATAACAGCCCAAGAGAAGTAGTTTAGCATGATAAGGTGCTTACCTTACTTGTAATTCATCCTGGTTAAATTAATGGCATTGCATGCATATGGTCTTCCAGCACCACCAGGCATGTTCTCTGAGCACAGAGTCAAGAGTAAGACCTGTGCACCATTGAGTGACCCAAAAACAAATATGCATAAATAAATAAATAAATAACACATAACTATAGTATAATAATATTGTCATATACTAGCTATGCTGTGCTTATCACTAGAGTGTCAGTGTCCCTCCACCATTTACCTAAGGTCCCCACTTACCCTGAAATCTGAGGTCACAGTTCTTTTTAAAATTACATTTTTGCTTGTATAATTCCTTACTATATAGTAATATTTTAATAAATGATAGTGAATATGGTATATCTAATTATCTTTAGATTGCCTGAATTTTATTACATAATTTTTATAAGAAGCAGGAGGCTCTGAACATGTTGTTATTTTAAATAATTAATCTAGTTCACAGGTTAGTTATATAAAATAATTTCACTAATGACAGCATTGTAAAATCTCATGTGAAGCTATAAAATATCCATAATGTTTAATTTGAAAAGTTAACAAATTCCATGGAGAGTTAACCCTATTACAATTTTTGTAGTTATTTTAATATTGCTATAGATATATAGAAACAGTGTGACACATTTTTTTGTATTTTTTTCAGCTTTACAACTTAAGTACTTTTAAGCACAATAGTATAGCTATCAAAGAATGAAGGTGATAGCAGTACAGTAGAAAGAGGCAAAAAAGAAATAGAAAAGATACTTATAGAACACATATTTACATATTTTCTTTTATTTAATACAATTTTGAGATACATTCAACGTAAGAATTTTGAATCTGAGTTTAATGTAGTCTGTTCAGTGTACTATTTTAATTTGACTAATGTATTTATTTTGAAAATATCATTACTGGGCCCGGAGTGATAGCACAGTGGCGTTTGTCTTGCAAGCAGCCGATCCAGGACCAAAGGTGGTTGGTTCAAATCCCGGTGTCCCATATGGTCCCCTGTGCCTGCCAGGAGCTATTTCTGAGCAGACAGCCAGGAGTAACCCCTGAGCAATGCCGGGTGTGGCCCAAAAAACAAAAACAAAACAAAACAAAAAAAGAGAGAAAATATCATTACTATTAAATTATATAACTAATCTTCATTAGTTCAAGTTAGTTTTGTGGATAGGGAAGGGCTTAATAAGTGTAAGAATTTAACTCTAGTCCACTAACAAATTTTAAGTTTACAAGGACTACTGTTAATTTTTGTCACTATGCTGTAAGTTTGTATTCCAAGAAATCTTCATCTGTAAGTGAACTTGGTACCTTACAATCAACATTGTCTTCTCCCTCCCTGGACCCTGGTAATCACCTTTCTATGAATTTTTTTTAGATTATATTTTTGATTATTTAACCTAGTCAGTGTGATGTGCTCCAGTTTCATTCATGTCATAACAAATTACAGGATTTCAAGTATTAAATAGTATCCTTCTATATGTGACATTATTTTTCTTCATTATTCACTGGAGAACATTTAGGTTGTTTCCCTATGTGACCATCACAAATAATGTTGCAATAAAATTGTGATAACAGAAAACTCATCACAATCTGAATTTCTTTTTTATATATTCATATAATATATAGACATAATCCAGATATGAACTTCAGAATTATATATTTCTGTTTTTAATGCTGTGTGGTCTTCATTCTCTTTATTTCTGTAATGAGTATATCAATTTACTTACCACCAATAAGCAAAATGACTTTCTATTTCTCTCTTTTTTTATTTTTGGGCCATACCCAATGATACTCTGGGGTTACTCTTGGCTATGTGCTCAGAAATTGCTCCTGGCTTGGGGGACCATATGGGACCCAGGGGAACACACTGCAGTTCGTCCTACGTTAGTGCTTACAAGGCAAACTTCCTACCACTTGTGCCACCACTCTGGCCCCATCTATTTCTATATTTTCACTTAACAGCTATCTTTTGCAGAGGGGGATACAATGAGGCTTATTCAGTTGTTTATTCCTTATTCTATCTATAGAGTTAACTCACAACCTATATATTGACTGCATTTAGTTTCTGCAATTCAATTGCCTTATCCCTCATCTTATCTCACTGTCCCCATTATTTGTCTTTTTTGATATGACTCATACTTTGGGAAGAGATCACATTTTATTTTTATATTATATGTGTATGTTTCAAACCATAAATATAGAGCTATAAAAGCAGTGTACTTTAGTCATAAAAAGACATCCAAGGAGCTGAAAGATCATAGAGCAGGATGGGCATTTCCCTTGCACTTAACCTATCCCTGCCACCCATGTGGTCCACTGAGCCTTCCAGGAGTGATTCCTGAGCACAAAGCCAAGAGTAAGTCCTGATATATTTTGGGTGTGTCTCCCCACAATGAAAGTCATCTAAGTGAGGAGAAGAGAATACCAAGGAATAAAATCACATGCTTACATTAAGAAAATCTTTATGAATATTTTCAAGAATAAATAATGGCAAGATAATTGCCTCTTTAATAAAGGTACTGAAAAAAATGGATACACTTAAAACTATTTAGGAAACTCAACTCAGAATAAACTCAATAACTAAATAAAAGACTAAGAGAAATAAAACTACATGAGAATAAAACTCTTAGAGAAAAAAACGTTTTGACATTGTCTAGACAAATATTTTTTTTTCTCATGACACCAAAAGCGTAGACAATAAAAGCAAAAATAGACAAATGGGTTTACCTGATGTTAAATAGCTTATTTTACCAAAATAAGCAATCAATATCAAATAACAAAAATAAGAAAGTATTTGTAACATTTACCTAGTAGAGAATAAATATACAAAATTATAAGAAATTTATATATTATAGCAAAAAATGTAATGAAAACATCACCAAAGTTTCTAAACTCACATTTCTTAAAAATAAGACATACAAATGGCTAACAGGTGAACAAAAACGAGTAACGGAAGGTGCTACACATGTGTACTTTGGACGATTTTGGGGAATGTATATTGCGGTTGATTCATACAGGAAAACAGAAGCATATTTAAAAGTCATTCTTAGCAGCCATGCTTGTAATGGCCAAACGTCGAGATAATAGAGAATATTGTTAGAGGCATGTTTAAAAATGCATTGATCAACTTCACGTCACCACTTTCAATAAGACTTTAATAGTGAGGAAAGGACAGGGATCCTTCGGGTCTGAAGAAGATTATTTACAAAAATGCAGACAATATGCTGTGGTGCAGCCCGAGCACCTGCTCTGTCCTGCTCAGATTTGAGATGCATTTATCAAATGTCAAATGGGTACCAGGTGTTCTGGTAGAAACTATCTGGTAGTTTCTTACAGGATCAATGACCAAAATCAATGTTTCCAAATGAGTGAGTCTCAAGAAGGCAAGAGAAAAGATATTTTTGAGATAGATGTTAAGATGTTTATGAATGATAAAACAAGTCTTATATAAACTGATCCCAAATTTAATGGTTGTTATCCAATATTAGTTATACTCTGAGCTGCCTTACTCTTTGTACCTGGGATTTAATTTTTATTAAGTAGCCTTCTTTTCCTAATACAAAGCCTATTTCTCCCTTTTCTGCACTCATAATTATCACCATAATTGTAAATATACTTTATCAGTCTTCCAAAAGTCTTTCTTCATTTATGGAAGATGTTTAATATGTATTTAAAATATCTATAGTGTGAGATATATTTGTAGATCCTATAGAAGTATGCATACATAATATAGAACTTATATTGTTATTAATTCAAAATATTTTCACTTGTGTTAACATAAATAAAAATATTTCTAAATTTTCTATCTTGATGTTTACTTAGTTGTTCAAAGAATAGGAACAAAATTGTTTTTAGCATAGTGATAGCATATACTATGCAAATAACACTATAATAATCACACTTGGGTTCTGGATAAATAGCACAGCAAGTAGGGTATTTGCCTTGCACACTTCCAATCTAGTTTCAATCCCCAGTATTTCAAAAGGTCCCCTTAGCCTGCTAGGAGTAATTTCCTAGCACAGAGCCAGAAGTAACCCCAGAGCAATGCTGTGTGTGGCCCAGAAATTAAAATAAAATCACACAAATATATGTCTGAGTACACACTTATTTTTTAACTGCGCTTCTAATAAAAGTCTTACATATAGATTACTGGCTAAAATGCCTGATGGTATTTTTATAGCAAATACCAAAAATACAATCAATTTTTACATTGATGCTAGATATATTCTTATTCATGTAGTATTGCTCAGGATACACTACATGATATTGTCTGCATTTTTATAAAGAATCTTCTTCAGACTCCAAGGGTCTCTGTCATTTTCTCACTACTAATGTCTATTTGGTAATACTGGGTATTATTATTTTTAGCTAAATATGTTAAATATGATTTTTTTTATTTTTATTTTGATCATAGTGGCTTACATATTGTTGACAATAATATTTTAGGTACATATTTACATAAAATCAGGGGGGGGATTCCCATCACCAAATTGTCCTCCCTACACCTCCGTTTTTGTCCTACCTCCCATTTCCTTTTCCCTCACCCCAGGGCGGCTAGAATATGTGGTCCCCTCTGTATCCAACCCACTACTTAGTAGTCTTGCACCTGTTTGGTCTTGATGCCTCCCTTATTTCCCCCTCTAACTGGAAGCAGGACTAGCTAGTTCAAGTTGCGTGGTTTTGTTTGAAAAAGAGAAAAGTGATAAACTGGGGTAAGAGTCTAATACCCCGAAAATTGGCGGAGTCCTTCTAAAGGCTCTCATCATCAATTTGGGAAATGGAGAAAAAGAAGGTGAAACACTCCACTAGTACCAAAAGAAGTATCAAATATCCAGTGAGGGCTCCAGCTATATCGATAAGCACCTCAAAGAACAAACAAAACAAACAAACCAACAAAAACAAAAACAAAAACAGACAAACAAAAATCACGCCATGGTCTTGAATTGAGAAACATGGCATAGCACATAACGAAAGAGAAGAAAGGAAGAGAGAAAAAAAAAGTAAGTATAATTGGGGACAACACTTTCAATAATCGCACCCAAACAGAGATAGATAGGTAAATCAAAAATAATAATAACAATAATAAATGAAGGTAATATATATATTTATATAAAAAATAACCAAGGTTTTGTGCTTTTTTGTATTTTTTTCCCTCCTGCCCTGGCACAGTAAATATTGGGGTCATTCGAAAAGGAATTCACTTGGCCTAAGTGATATGGGGTTTCTCCATAATTATTAATTATTAATAATTTTTATTTTGACGGAAATGGATTACCCATCTTTCACAATTGTATTTTAGGTAAATAGTGACATTGAATCAGGGGCATTCCCACCACCAATGTTGTCCTCCCTCTACCCCTGTTCCCAGCATGCATCTCATATCCCTCTCCTTTGGTCCCGGGGGCTGGTAGTATATATAAGTTGTCCCCTCTGTGTCTATCTTGTTGTAGATTGGTTATTGAATCTGTTGTCGTTGGCTTTGGATTTGGTGTTTAAGTCTGATCATTTTTATTTCTACTCAATGTTCATAGGATTGTTTGGTCTTGGTGCCCTCCATTATTTTCCCCTCAATTTGCAAGGCAAAGCAAGATGGTTCAAGTTATGTGGGTTTGTTTGAAAGTAAGAAAAAAAGAAAAGAAAAAGAAAAGAAGGGAAGGCAAAAATTAAAACAAGCAAAAAACAGGCAGAGTCCTTTTAGAGACTATAAAAGTCAGTTTAAGAAAAAAAGGGAAAAAGAAGGAAAACATAAAAATAATACAAAAAAATCAACCCCCGCAAGAAACAAAAAAACAAAAAACAAACAAAAAGCCCTGAAAAGCGCCACAGTAATAAAGACAAGAATCAACAGTAACCATGGTTCGAAAATAAAGGCGAATCAAAACACAAGAAAAAAGAAAAGAAAAGAGTTTCTTCACCCTTGGAATATATTGTCATGGGATTATCTATAGACTCCTTTCAAGTTAATTTACTCTCCCCTTGGTGCTTTTGTGGTGTATGGAAGACTTCTGCTCCTGATCTGGATGATAAAAACAGACCTCTATATCTAGAGATCTCAGTCTGTACACAGGTCAAGAAGTGGAAAGTATGAAGTCTTTCTTTGTGATTTTAGAAGTTTTGTTTCCTCAATGTCATTTTAATCTGTCTTCTGTGGTTGGTGGTCTTGGCCCTTGCGCTGAACCTCGGATGGAGCCTGGGATATTGTCTTTCGTTATGTTTCCAGAAGACCCTGTATCTCTTAGGCCAAGGGGATTCCTGTTTCGAATGACACCAATATTTACTGTGCCTATGCAGGAGAAAAAAAAAAGACAAAAAGCACAAAATAATCTTTTTTTCTTTTCTATTATCTAGTTTTTGTTGATTTCTTTGTTTTGGGGTGGATATTGTAGGAGTTGTCCATTTTGTTTTATTTATATATTTACTTTTTCTTTCTTCTTTTCTCTTCTTCCTTTTTGCATTCTGTCATGTCTTCTATCTCATGACCATGGCAATTAAGTGGTGCATATCTTTATTGCTGCAGTGCTTACTGGATATCTTATTTGATATTTCTTTTTGAACTGCTGTGGTGTTTCACATTCTTTTTTCCCCTTCGTTTCTTAAACCAAGGAGGAGAGCCTTTAGAAGGACTCTGCCCATAGTCAGCATAGTGGATTTTTACCCCATTTTATTACTTTTCTCTTCCTCAACAAAACCACATAACTTGAACTATCTAGTCCCGCCTCCCAATTAGAGGGGGCAGTAATGGAGGTACCAAGACCAAACAGTTATAAGACCACTAAGTAATAAACTAGACAGAGGGGACCACTCCTTCTAGCAGCCCCTGGGGTAAGAGTGGAGGATATGGGAGGCAGGATGAAAGCGGAGGTGGGGGGAGGACAATTCGGAGGTGGAAATTCCCCTGATTCAATGTTAATATGTACCTGGAATATTAATGTGAACGATATGTAAGCCACTATGATTGAAATAAAAATTATATTATTAAAGTAAAATAAATAAATAAATATAATGGAATTAAAAAAAGAAAAGAATAAAACAAGCAACAACAATTACAAAAAAATAATTTATGCTTTTTTTTTTTGCATAGGCACAGTAAAAATTAAGGAGATTATAAAGGGAATTCCCCTGGCCTAAGAGATACAGGGTTTCTCTGCCCTCGAAGTATAATGATTCTTAAAAGTAATATTCTACCCAGGAACTGGAAATCTAGTACAGCATATCAGGATTCTGTTAACATTCATGTGGTCCCCTGCGAACAGCCAGAAAAGGTCCGTGAATGCAGAGACTTCAATGTGTGATTCACAAGCAAGAAAGTTTTCATAGATTTCAAGAAGGCTATATATTCTTTACTTTCATTTTGAGGGAGACTTTTCACCATGCATGTACTTCCTGACTTGTAAATTATCTGTTAAAAATAGCTTATACTTGTAAAGTAGCATAATTCTACTCTTTTAACCTGTTTTTTTGAGGTATTTTTTTTTTTACTTTTCCCATAGAAAATTGTAGTTGTACATGAGTAGATGTATTTCCTTTATATCAGCTGTAACTATTTCTCTTATTATGACTTTTATTGTGATTTTTGTCATTTTCTATCTTGACGGAAGCAAGAAGGGTTTTTTCTTTTTAATCTTCAAAGAAATTATCCTTAATTTCATTGATATTTGCTTAAACTTTCTGTTTATATTCTACTTTTCCCTAAATTTTATTCTAATTTTTTTCACATCTTTTTTTCTTCAATAATATATAACATTCTTACATGAGACTTTTCAAGTTTATGGATATGACTATAAACAAAATTCATTGTCTTAATAGTGAAATTGATCTCATACTCCTCTGTTTTCAGCTTTTACTTTTTAATTTTACTTCAATTTTATTTGTATTTGTTAAATCAGTGTTAGATATAATTTTTTGCCATTTTCTTGTTGATTTTCTTGTTGATTACAACATTAATAGTCTCATGACATTGTTATTAGAAAGATTCTTGATATTATTTTAACCTTGACTTAAAAAAGTTAATACCTGTATAGTATTAGATCTACTACATGCCCTATTGAGAAGACTTTATTAGTTGTTTTAGGGATAAAACTTTTTTTATATATCAGCAAGTGCTTCATTTGAAGCCAATAATTTGGAAATGTAGGGTCAATATTCATTATACCCTTTGTTTTCTTTTTCTTTATTATCTAGAACTACTTTGCTCTTGTAGTTTTTCTGATATCTCAAACTTTCTTCACCTTGTTTAGTTGATATTCTCTAACATTAAATTTATTATGACATTATTATTAAAATTTTGTTTCATCCAAATCTATATCTCAAAATTTGCCTTCATAGATATTTGTGTGTGTGTTTTTCTTAGGCATTTCATCTTATTCCTCCAATGTTCTACAAATGTTTTCTTTGTGTGTATGTGTGTGTGTGTGTGTGTGTGTGTGTGTGTGTGTGTGTGTGGCTGGATTATGTTCTTCATTCCCCTATGACATTAATCATTTCATATTGAAATTTTCTTTTGTTTTTATGGATAGGATGAAGGGGGAAGTGATGATGATATCCAAAATCTATATCTAGCCGCAATGTTGCTAATTAAGGGGTAGCAGAATAAAGGGAGAGCTTCTATCTTTACCTTAATTCCTTATTGGTTCAGATTTTCTTCATTTAGACTATAGCTTCATAGAAGCACTATCCTTGTTCTAGGAAAAATGAGACTTAGGCACCATATTTTGTCTCAAAGCTCTCTCTGTGTCAACATTACAAACTCTAAGCATCTGTAAAATCATAAATACCATTGTTATTTCATTTGGATCCTCTACAAGTTGAATCCTCCACAAGTCTCTTAACAGCAATGGTTACTACTATACCACACTGGTGTTCTCTTCATCTATCAAGCCCCTTTCTAGTTCCGTGCTCTAAGGTGGTCTGTCAGCTAACAAATTGTTTTCTGTGATACAAGGTTGATTTCTATTTAAATTTTACTGGGCACTTTTGCTTGCCAGCTTTTATTCTGACATTTCTTTGAAAAAATTTCTCCACCTTTTTATTTAAGTTTTCAATTACTTATTAACTCTTTTTATTAGAGTCACATTTCTCTGTAGCCCTACAAGTTTCATGTGTGTGTCATTAAATCATGGCATATGCACACGTTACATTATGTTCACCACTTTAAATTTTTAGTAATATTATATTTATTTTTATTATACTTTACCATGCATTAAATTTATCTTTTCACAATCTCTATGTAGTATGCTGCTTATATGTTTTGTATAAAATGGTTTTAAATTTCTCATCCTCCTCAAAGTATCCTTATATATGTTTAGATTTGTGCTACATACTTGTTTTAAAATTTTGACTTCATAAAAGTGTATTATCACGACCTTGACTTTTCCTGTAAGCATTGTACATTCTACATATAAAGATTGAAACTTCTTTAATGTATATCTTTGCTTGTGAAAGATGTGTTTATTCATATGTTCATTTGTGTTTTATTATAAAAGGAGTTTATGAAGTATTATGTAATGTTTTATGTAACTCAAATAAAATTTCTTTCAGTAATGTAAGTAAATATAGTCTAGAGAATTTCTAATCTTGGGCAAAAATTCTAATCTTGTGGCAAAAAACATCTGGTCACTTAAATATTGCCAGGAGTAATCCAGAAACACAGAATCTTGAGTAATCCTTGAGCATCACCATATATGGCTCCAAAAACAAAAAAAAAATAAAAATATTAAGTTTGAGCCTGACCTATGCACAATAGCTTTGCACACAATAGACTATATTGATCCTTGTCATCCCATATGGTTCCCTCAGTTGGCCAGGAGTTAGTCCTATATTCAGAGCCAGGAATACCTGAACACCACTGGTTGTGGCTCCAAAAACAAAACAAAACAATAATGACATTAATAAAAAGGATTTAATGCTTTTCAAAAATATATGCTAGAATTTTAGGAATTCAGCATTTAACCTTTCAGTAGTTTAACATTTTAGTTTTAGAGCATTTGGAATTATGGCTTTCAGGAATTCAGTTCCAGTACTGTGTGTAAATTCTTTATGGCCATATGTGCCTTTTCTTCATTTACTCGTTTATAAAAACAATAGATTGTATAAACTTTCATCTTTGTACTTATGTTTGTTGTTGTTGGGTCACACTGCTGTGGTCAGGACTTACTCCTGATTGTGTCCAGGGAACACTTCTGGCTAAGGGGAAGGTACATATTTACAAAGAAGAAATCTAGGTTAGCCAACTTCAAGGCAAGCTCCCTATCCTCTATATTATCTCTCCAGATATATTTTTAAGATGCACCTTTAGTATTGAGGTTGAAGATGTTGTTTTTAGCCTATAAGCAGATAACTCTAGTTCAATCCTGGGTACCACAAACTAAACTGTGACCTGCAGATCCTCAAGCACCTCTAAAGTGGACCTGTAAGTTCCCTGTATGACAGGACATGAACACTAACACATTTTGGACCCTAGTACTAAACCACTGGGCCAAATATCTAAGTGGTCTTAATGCTCTCGGATCAGAGCTTGGGAAAACCTGCCAAAAAACTAACTTAAGCTTGATATGCTTTATTATCTGTATATTATCATTACAATTTTTATTTACTCGTTGCTAAACTTTTTAAAAAATATAAATTATTTATTGAATAAACCTGTGATACATAGTTACAAAATTGCTCATGACTGAGTTTCAACATTTATCTTTTCAATAGAGCACTTTTTTCACCACTAATTGTATTAGTCTCTCTCCTGCTTTTCCCCCTTTCCTTTCCCCTTCCTACTCTGTGACAGATTTTTTTTTCTTTTTTGTCTTTTTCTTTTTTTTTCCTTTTAGACACTGTGTTTAAAAGTGGGTGGATATGGAGAGAGTATTATATTGAATGAAATTAGTCAGAGGGAAAGCATTAGACATACAATAACAATCTCATTTGTGATAAATATAAAAATATACTGTAATATTAATATGCAAAGACAATAGAGACTAGGACCAGGAGAACCAATATGTAGTAGGAAGCTTGCCACGAATAGTGGGAGAGTGCAGCTTAGACAAAGAAGAAACCACAATGTCAATTTATTAATGTTGGAAATAAAAACTCTGGACGAGAACTGAGTGCTGAAAATTAAAAAGTGACATTCAAACTCTTTGACAAATTTTTAAGTAGATTTCTTTTAACATTTCTACTTGCTTTGAGAATTTTTATTATTTTGAATATTATTTTTATTTTTATTAGAACATGGGTGGCTGCTATTGAAGTTCTAGTATATTAAAGTTAAATATTCTCTAGCAGGGGTCTCAAACTCAATTTACCTGGGGGCCACAGGAGACAAAGTCTGGGTGATCCTTGAGTGCAAAGTCAGTAGTAAGCCTTGAACATTGCGGGGTGTGACCCAAGCAACTAAAACAAAACAAAACAAAACAAGATTCCTCTAGGGCAAAGCCACAAAATGTTGTACGGAGGGCAGCAAATGGCCAGCGGGACGCGAGTTTGAGACCCCTAAAGGATTAATTCAAAGACTTATAGTTTTGAGATTCTTTTTTTTTTTTTTCTTTTTTTTTGGTCACACCCAGCACTGCTCAGGGGTTACTCCAGGCTCTCTGCTCAGAAATAGCTCCTGGCAGGCACGGGGGACCATATGGGACGCGGGATTCGAACCAAGCACCTTGGGTCCTGGATTGGCTGCTTGCAAGGCAAACACCGCTGTGCTGTCTCTCCGGCCCCTAGTTTTGAGATTCTTTTATAGAGAATATTCAACATTGCTTAGAGTTTATTCATGGTTTGTATTCAGGGATCACTCCTTGTATTGTTGGATGACCATATGTACTGCCAAGGATCAAGCCAGGGACAGCAGTATGCAAAGTACCTTAGTCCTTATACTATCTCTCTGACACCAAAGACATATTCAGCTAATGTAAATAGGAAAAGTTTAGTTTGGATAATAAAAAATTTCACATAAAATTTTCAGCTAATAAGAATGTCTAAAACATGTACCTCAAATTATATTTTTCATTGGAATTTTGCTTTTTATGAGATAGATGAGTTTTCAGATTAATGTATATTGTGGAACTTTAAGTAAGTTAATTTGAAGTGTTATTATTTTTGTCATTGATAAGAAAATCCCTTCAGGGGGTGTTCTTTACATGACTGTAATCATACAACTATAATCATGTTTGTAATCCTGGTGTTTAAATAAAGATAATTATAAAAAATTATTTTATGGGAATAATAAAATAAAAAGTAAAAAAAAGAAAATCCCTTCAACTATTAATTATTTGAAATTATTTTATATTTTATGAAAAATACAAATATAAATTCTGATTATTTTAAAGATAATAGTAGATACTATAGATTTAAAAAAGTGTTAATTTATTCTTTCTAAAAATTTTTTTTCATTTAACTTTTTGTTGTAGAGAAAAATCTGGTGATGCTCATACTCATACGTGGGCTTACTCCTGGCTCTTTGCTTAGGAATAATTCCTGATATGACTCCTTGGCCACGTGGTGTGCCAGGAACCAAACCAAGCGGACTGCATGCAAAATAAACACTCTTCCCCCTTTCCTATTACTCTCACTACATCTCTCTAAAATTCTGATATCAGGAATAAATTAAGAAATCACTATTTCAGGAGCCCTAGTGATAGCAGAGCACAGCAGTTTGCCTTGCACGTGGCTGACCCAGGGCGAACCTCATTTGGATCCCCAGAGTGGTGGCCTAGGACGAACAGAGGTTCAATCCCTAGGCATCCCATAGGGTCCCCCAAGCCAGGAGCGATTTCTGAGCGTATAGTCAGGAGTAACCCCTGAGCGTCACGGGTGTGGCCCAAAACCAAAAGAAAAAAATAAAAGAAAAAAGAAAAAAAAGAAAAAAGAAAAGAAAACAAATCACTATTTCAATAAATATATGTGATTATTAAATGGCTCTAGAAATGTATTAATTTGTTTTATTTTGCTTTCTGGGATCCAGAAATTTGATATATTTGCAGAAAACATGTAAAAAAAAACAAAAGGTGAGAAATAAAAATAACTAAGTATGGATCCATCTCCCAGGTATACTACAGACAGCCAAATCATAGACAATTCCCTTTAAAGCCTACTATTGAAACAAAATCTGAAATATTGATCAATATTTTTCATACTGACATCTGCAAGAAAAGTTATAAAATATTTTTTGTTAACTTATAAAGTTCTTATAGAACAGGTTAATGTCAGTATATTACTATTCTGCAATTGGCTTCAATTCCTAGAATTCAAAAATTGCAACAAGAAACTAAGAATGAGAAATCACACCATATTTAGAAAACATAAATTCTAATTTTCAATATATCTCCTTTTACCTCTTAGGGAATTTTTTTAGGGAATACTTGGATTCTGCTCACAGGCAAAAAGGTTACAAGCAATCTTGGACAATGTCATATCTCAATGTCTTATGCATTTTATATGACCTTAATAATATCAATATGCTTAAAGCCTATATAAAAAAGAAAAAAATTACCAAATGAGTAAATAAATCTTGAGGTATACCTCCCAATTTTTGGACACAGACCTATCATCACTCTCTTCAAACCCACATTTTCACCTGTATGCACACACTAAGCATTCACCAAACTCATTTATTGAAATATTCTTGATAGTGTTCATTCTATTTTAAGCCACCTGTCCAAACAACCCTTTAATTAGGTTAAGCTGTCTAGCTTTGTGAAAAGGTTTACTGTACTCAGTTGTCCCTGCTATAAAATTAATAGTTTGACCAACTTCTAAAGAGAAGGATTTTGCACTCGTGAAAGTCAAATTAAATCCACCTTTGCCAAACAGTGGAAAAAATTGGTGTGTCTGAAACTTTGAAAGCAGCACTTCATTTATTATAATCTTTCGAGTGCCAAAGTACAAATTAGGTAGAACTGCAGCTGCAAGAAAGCCCAAGTTATAGCATATTGCTCTTATGACCCTTTTAGTAGGTAATACACCTACAAGATAATGAATAGAGAGAATGACTGTACCAGCATCAGTCCTGCCAAATTTCCAACCAAATTTGCAGTAAGCAACCAATCATTCAGTAAATTAATATTCCACATACTCAAATATTATAGAGGCTAGTCACTGCACATCATTTTTATTCAACAATTCTGATAATATTTTCCAGGAACTAGGCTCATTTTTATTACTAAAACACAGGAGAACTGGATCAGTTTAACAAATTATTTGTAATTTTATTCTGGTCTTGCAAAAAAATGCTTTGGAAACTACATCATTTCAGTCAAAGTAGCAAAAGAAATAATATGCAAGACTGTTTAATCCTGAGGTCAAAGTGGCTTGGAGCTTTAGTTTGAGTTTTCCCCTCAACATGTTTTGTAGATCAGTCTTCAATTGACTTAGAGATAAAAATGATTCAGGATTCCAATTAAAACTTAAGTTAAATAAAGTCTTAAGGTTTATAAGGTGGGACTGAAAGTGGACAGTAAAATTAAAATAAAGCAAACTATTCTTATATTTTCATAGGGTAAAAAATTGTTTTATAATTTTATAATAAAAGTAAAATTAATTTAAAGCACAGGTATAATTTTGTTTACTTTTTATAGATCTTTATTATATATAATTTATTTTAACTTAATAAGATTATATAATAATAGATTACTAGAATTTACTATAAGTAAATAAATACATTTTTTATCGTGTTATACTAGGTTTAAATGTACTGCTATCAGGCTGTCAATTATGCTCTGAGAAGTTATATATGGAATGTTAGGGCCCTCACTCAGGGCAGCCACTTGCAAGACAAATGCTCTACTTGCAGCATTATTGCTTCTAATTTTAAATAATAAAAATTATATTTCTAATCTATTTTCTATAATTATAATTTTATTAAAACATTAAAAACTATGTACAGCTAATTTTTGCTTTCTTTTAAAAGTCACTATAAAATGTACGGATTTTAGTAAAAGTGTTTTATAGTAGGTGGTAGGAATGCTGCACCGGTGAAAAGGGGTGTTCTTTACATGACTGAAACTACAATTATATTTGTAATCTTAAATAAATGCTTAAATAAAGATATTACTATAAAAAAGAACAAGGAAAAATGTTTTATAGGACTAAAATCTACCCTAGGCACAAAGTGTGAACTGGTCGTGAGTATTAGACATTCATGATACTAGTCTCTATATTAGAAAAGTAGACTCAGAAATTTATTCTTGTTATAAATGTATACTGGTAAATAAAGAGAAATATATTTTCTAAATTAAAAGATTCAAGTTCTGAGTATAAGATTAGCATTGAGAGTAATAAATCAAAGCTTTGTTGGTCATTAAAAAGATTACTTATAATACAGATAATATACTCAGAATATTGTTCTTGGAAAGAATGAAAGGTTTTATGTTCATTTTAGTATATAGCCACCTAGAAAATGAAATTTTCAACCCATGATAAAACAAATTTTATTAAAGATACAGTTTTCTATAATAAATATGTGATAAAACGTTGAGAATTAAGTTTACTAAGAACCTTATAGAAAATAAAATAGAATAAGAATAAAACAATAGTTTTTACAGTCCCATTAACACGTTGCAAAATTCTATTGGTTAAAATACTGAAGAGATAGTCCAGTGGGTAGCATTCTTGCCTGCATATGGCTGATCTAGATTGAATCTTCAGCACACTCTATCTTTCCCCATGAACCCCAGTCCCCCAAAAATACTCTTAAGATTTAACTGAAAAACCTTTCCCAGATTTTGAAAATTGAAACAAATTTACTATATTTTCTTTGAATAGAAAAATCATCAGGATATAATTTATATATCTTCTTAGAGAATATTGTACAAAGTGATATTTAACTTTCAAAAAATCAAAATTTGTTGGGGCCGGAGAGATAGCACATTGGTAAGGCATTTGCCTTGCATGCAGAAGGTTGCTGTTTCAAATCCCGGCATCCCATATGGTCCCCCGAGCCTGCCGGGGGCGATTTCTGAGTGTAGAGCCAGAAATAACCCCTGGGCATTGCTGAGTGTGACCCACCCCCCCCAAAAAAAGAAAAAGAAAAAAATCAAAATTTGTTAGGGATTTAATGGAGATTAAATTGTTAAAATTAGGATGTTTTTCTTTAAGTATCATCTTTGACCTTATAGTATCAATATATAAAGTTAATATGTTGAAATATCAGAGGTACTCTTCACTCTTGAAAGTGAAATAAAATTTAATGATCTAGAATATATTTTAATAAATTTAGCTATGATAAGAAAATATATTAAAAAGACCAAGCAATGCAGCTAAAGTGTGTCTGTATCCTTATTTTTAATAATTTTCTCACATTAATTCTAAATAACTTTACATAAGTCCTTGAAATGAACTAGGTAGTGCTTAAAATATTCTGCCTTTAATTTGGTTACAAAACATGTGCCAACTTGTAAAAGATAACTCAATTTTTTATCAACGGTTTAAGATATATTTTCTTAGATTCAGTTTAGAAATTTGAGATGAATTTTATTGAAATCACTGTATATTACAAGTCATGAACAAAACTTTATTATGCACTTTCTGTGGTGCTAATACTTATCTGGACAAGCAGTCATAAGACATTTTAGGCAAAGTCCTATGTATAGAATTTTCCATTTTGCTGATTAATGTATCTCTTATGGGCAAATAATTAAGAAGTGCTGATTTGAAACACAAATTTTCACAAGTATAACATAGTGAGCATATGGTCGTCTGAATTTAAAACTGATCTTTTAAAAATACTTTTATCTTCTTGAATAAAGAAATACTACCAGAAACTATATAGTAAATTGAGGATACATGTTCTGCATATAGGAAAATACAGGCAAAACAGTCCAATATTTGGAACCCAAAAGGTCTTTAATGATATGATGCCACTTGCAGATGCAACAAAATAAAAAAATAAACTTAAGGACTTCATCAAATTAAGGAGGTTTGGTATGACAAAAGAAATGGGTTGAAACTAAAACTAACTGAATGGGAAAAATGATTTGGACTCAACACATCAGATAAAGGATCTATAACCAGGATATATAAGGTACTCACAAAGATCAACGACAGTAGAAGAAAAATCTAAAAGCTATCCAAATAAGGGGAAAAAATAAATGTATTTAGTGGAGGAAGACACGCAGAATGTCAATAGATATCCTCACTTATCATTAGGGAAATATAAATCAAGACAATAATGAGATATTACCATACACTTGTGAGAATGACACACACCAAAAATGGTGGGAACAATCTGTTTTGACAGGGATGTGGTGAAAAAGGAACATTCATTCACTACTGGTGGAAATGTTGCTTGGCTCAACCAAGCAACTTTACTGTTCTTTACTGTTCTCAGTAAAGTTAGAATTAAGCTGCCATCTGACTCAGCAATTTCTACTCTTAGGTATCTATCTCTAGGACATAAAACATTTGTTCAAAAGGAAATTTATCACTATTTTTATTGCAACACTTAATATAATAGCTAAGATATGGAATTAACTAATGATCAAAGACAGATGAATGGTGATATGATCTATCTATCTATCTATCTATCTATCTATCTATCTATCATCTATCTATCTATCTATCTATACACACAATAGAATTGTACAGAGTTGCAATGAATGATGGAATCACTCAATTTGCTGCAAACTGAATATAACACTGAAGTATTATGTTGAATAAAGTTATACTGGTAAAAGGAAAAAGGTGACCTCACTTACCTGTGGCATAGAGAATAGCTGGATGAGGAAATGCAAGGTAGTAAAGGTTTATGCCTGGATCAATTTTTTTATGTCTGGATCATTCTTGACCCCAGAATAAATAAAAAGAAAAAAATTTAGAGAGGTAAATAATGTGTATGTCTGTTTGGTGGGTGGGGTTGGGGGAGAGAATAAGAAGATGAGAAAATAAAGCAACGGCTGGGCCAGTGCTATAGCATAGTGGTAGGGCTTTTGCCTTGCATGCGGCTGACCTAGGACAGACCTGGGTTTAATGACCGGTGTCCCATATGGTCGATCTCCAGAGCCAGGAGAGACTGATTTCTGAGCGCACAGCCAAGAGTAAGCTCTGAACGTCACCGGGTGTGGCCTAAATCCCCCTCCCCCAAGGAAAGCAATGGGGAAGCAGGAGATAAGGAACCTCACGTACAGCCTTAATATGAGGGAGTGGTATAACTAAATATCTAAACCACAGAGTCAACAATGCTGAAAATAGAAGATCTTCTAAAAGCTATAATAACCATACCTTAAAATGTTCCTACTTAGGTGGTAGACTAAGGAGGTGGGTTAGGACCATAGGAAAACTGGTGAAAGAAAGTTGACACAGGTAATAGAACTGGTGCTCTAATTTTATTTGTTGAAGACTCATCTATCAATAACTTTGCAAATCAAATTTTTATTAAAATAAACATTTCTAAATAAAATACCTTTGACTAAAAATTATGCCATTTCTAATTAAAATATCTCATGTTATTTTGTTATTCCTTTGTTTCTTGGTTTGTAACCAAAATATTGTATGAAATAAGAAATTTTCTTCAAAAATAATCTATAGAAAATGGAAAATATTACCCACACCCCAAATAAATGATTAAACTATGATTCATTTGGAATTCGTGATGTGATTCTATTTTATACATAATCTTTTTTCCTTGGGAAATATTAATGTTTTGAGTTGAGTTTTAAATTCATTCATAAAATGTTGTTGTCACTTTAAGAAAACAGTTTTGAAGTTAAAAAAACAATGTTTATAGGCAGCAAAGAACCACTTTATTACTTTCATGGGTATGAAATACAGTGTCAACAGGCTGGGCTTTGGTATTTGCAAGAGATAATGAGCAAAAAAATAGAAGGAGCTGCAGAAAGGACTCAATATAAAAATCACTTCATTCTTTTTAAGTTAGTCCTTACAGAAAGGGGATCTGACATCAGTATTGTAAACAAGTTATTTTTTTCTATCACCTCTTTCAAGTCTTGGCTTAAAAACAATCTCATTGTTTTTATGTGTCTCTTTAATATAGATGAGTTTAGTAGGGGCTGCATTAGTTTTCCCTTCCAATATGTTATAATTTGTTATTCTGTTATTTCTAGCTATAAAAAAACTGACCTCAGCTGACAATAATTTGCTTGGCAATAGATTTGTCTTTTATTTTGTCCTGAATAAATTAACAACATCCCTGTTAGTTATAACTCATCCTCACATTTTTGACATATCCGTTTACTACTATTTTTGTTTCGAATTTTGGAATCACTGTTTTTTTTTATTTATTTACTCTCTTGGTTGAAGCATTTTCCAAGATTGTTCCACATTCCATGTGTTGGTTTGTGTGTTAAAACCATATCCCAAATCCCCAAGATAAATGTGTCACTCAATGGTAGCTAATTAGTATGTCATCTACCTGTTGACTATATTTATTTCAGTTTCTTTCATGGAACAAGATTCATTCCATAATTTACTTCAGCCTATTCCACAAATTAATTCAAACAGTTAAATCAAGGGAGATTTGTAGCACTAATTGGGAAAGTTGAAACTATCATTTTAATGAGGTTGCTAAAAAAAAAATTTTTCAAAAGATCCTTTCTGGTTTCAGCTTCGTTTTAACCTTAAAGATCTGCTCATGAACACTTTGAACATTTGAATCAATACGTGCCTCTGCTTTTGCCTAAATAAATTTAAGATAAAGTTTTGCTCCTTGCCACAAAAGCTCTTTAATCTTGTATTAGCACAGCATTACTCTCAGGCACACTCTATCATGGCAATTAGAATCAGAATTATTTTGAGTTCTTTAAAGCAGGCAGATATTTGGGGCATACACTGAAATTACTGATTCAGAAAATTTCTAGAAAATGAGGCCAAGCATATACAATCTATCATTCCAATATCAACCAACTACTTATCTGTAATTTTCTTGAACCACCTTGTCCCCTAATCTATTACCTTGTCTTAAAATTTTATTGTACAATTCCTTATTAGAATCACCCCCCTTTTTAGGAATTTTGGGCCACACCCAGCAGTCCTCAGGGGATACTCCTGGCTCTGTGCTCAGAAATTGCTCCTAACAGGCTCTGGGGACCATATGGGATGCTGTGATTGAACCCAAGAGCAGCATGCAAGGCAAATGCCCTACTGCTCAACTATCACTCCAGTTCCTCAAACCCATATTAACTGTAAACTGGTTTTAGTTATGTCTGGCTTAAAAGAAACTACCACATGCTTTGTCTAAAATCAGCTGTCAGCTCTTCAGGTCTTTGTATAGCTTGACCTGGAAGCTGCCCTCAGAACTCTCTTAATCTAAAAAAAACCTTAAGGGACATTGAAACTTTTCATAAACACAGAAATGTAAAGTGGCCAATAGCTTTGATTTTTATCTGATATAGAAAATAAAATGCGCCCCAATGAGCATGTTGCAAACAGTGAGATGAGGGGACCTGGTAATGACCTTCTCAGGAAGTAAACAAACTTAGACAGACAATGCATAGCCCTGATGTAGCCCAAAGCCATAAGGACCACATTCTTCTGGGATGAAAATGCTGAGGTCTTTAGAGATAGAGAAAATGAGCCATCCTCCAGAGGCAGAATCTGTGATTACCCCCAAACCCTAGAGAAGGGTAGACACCTTAGAAAAACAAAAGCTACTGTAGAAACTAAAGGCTTTAATAGGAATTATGAAATGACCATCTGGAGGCCTTTCCCTGTGACCTCATTCAGAGTATCATTTATATATATGCAGAGAAATCTAGGTCAAGATTATTTGAAATTGTATATAATTTCTTCTCAAATTCAACAAGAATGTATGTCTCCCATCTTCTCCCCAACATATATTCTCTCTCTGTCTCTCTCTCATTCACTTACTCTCTCTTCTCATATTTACTAAGAAAAAGAATTTAATAAAACTATTTTAACTCCAAGGGCCAAAATGATGGTACATTGGTTAAGGTGCTTGCCTTATATATGGCTATCTGGAAGACAGAGGCTTGATTCCCATCATGCCATATGGTCCCCCCAGCACCTCCAGGGGTGATCCTGAGTGCTGAGCCAAGAGTAATATCTGAACCTTATTGTGTGTGTGACTCCAAAACAAGAAACAATTATGTTGATTTCACTATTCAATCTCAATGGTTCTTTGCTGGATAGAAAGTGATGTTTCTAAAATGCCTATGCTAAGGTTAGGACTCATGTTCTGTATGCTACAAAGAGCAGTTATTTATTTCTGCCTGAGTTTGAAGGTCTCTGGACACTCTACTTAAGTGGACCAGTTAGTTCTCTCAACACATAAAGCTAGACCCATTCTGCATAGGTGCTCCAGGCAGATGTTTCCAAGTCATAAGCCATAGCAGCATTTCCCCAGAGGTCCGAAATGAGTTTTGCTGAAATAGAAGAACTGTTCATTGAAAATCTTTAAACTCCCTTGTTTTTGACCAGGTTTCCTGCAACTTTTGCATTGAGGCTGGAGTCAGATGATGTAAATTACTAATCACAAGCTACATGGAGATCCCTACTTTGTTGAGTCACTGCTGCTGCCTGCCACAAATAAATTAGGAATAAAAGAAAATAAGAAGTAGAATGGAAAAGCAGAGATATTCCAATACCAGTGAGTGGCCTCAAATTAGAGGAAATAATAATAAGCATACATAAGGAAAAAAACAGTCTTGGGCTATTTCAATGCACTGTGTAAAAGAGAGAAGAGAGAATGTTAAAATGTTTTTAAAGGCTCTAGGCATTTGTAATAGAACTGGTTAGACAGTCTAGCTATGGATTTTATAATTTAGCAGTCATATCATTGGTGCACAGAAGCTTTCCCAGGCTGTGTATTCACACTCTACAAGTTTCTCCTGATTGTGTCTTGGTGGTCTGTTTGTTGGAGGTATTTTCGTTTTCCATGCAGTACATTTTTGGACTTGTTTTCTACTTCCCTGGTTGGTTCATTCAGCCTAATTATGATTATCTGATAAAGAGTAGAGGTGACATTTCCAAACCACCAGTCCAAGCAGTCTTATTAGGCAGGAAACCCTGCCATTTGTCTAATTTAAATAAAAAGGTGCATTTAACATCGAACACACCCTAGCAGTCAGCCACAGAAATTCCTTTCATCAGATCTATTTACTTCTTTTTAGTGTTCAGAATGATCTTTTAAGAAAGAGTCAGTTACAAGGCATTTAATGGGCCTCTAGTTTTGTAAGTGGAAGTCAGATTTAGAAAGTGTTTGATTTTTATAGACCTGCTAAATTCCTTGGCTAACACATTTCAGTAGTTCATCATGAACCCCCCCAAATAGGCACTCCGTTTTAGAAGTACTAAATAACTAGAGAGGATGGTTTGTATTATTTTAAAACTTATCAAAAAATACAGCAAAAAAATATAGCAAGGACGGAAGTTCATGAATTTAATTCTAAAACAACATGATCACAGAGACAGTTAATAATTCACTGGTGTTGCCAAGAAAGATGGAATATAGAAAGCTTATTCATGTATTTTGTCAAATGAATGCACACTCTTGATACTGACAAAAAGTATTAAGATCACTTAAGTTTCAAAGAGATCACTAAAAACAGCAGAGGTTCATCGATAGTACACTTTAGACCCTTACTCATTTCATTTAGCAGATATCTATATCTTAAGAGAATCAAGAATTCACCTGCCTCTGCATCCTGACCAGTTCTTAGTAATGAGCAGTCAATTATGTTTAGATAGTGGTGATATGATGAAGCTTCCCAACCAAAACATTTGTATCCTTTGAACTCCAAAAATACATTTCCAAAATGTATATAAATATGTATGTATACAAATTTATATGATGGGCCCGGTAAGTTGTCTGCCTTGCAGGCGCTAGCCAAGGAAAGATCGCAAGTGGTTTGATCCCCTGGCGTCCCATATGGGCCCCCCAAGCCAGGGGCAATTTCTGAGCGCTTAGCCAGGAGTAACCCCTGAGCATCAAACAGGTGTGGCTCAATAAAAACCAAAATATATATATATATATGATTATTCTAATGTTCGTCACATATGGTTTTTCTTGATATACAATCTCTTCAGCTCCTTCAGAAAAAATTTCTAATTGATTCCATAAACAGAGTGAGTCACATTTATACTTTCTGAAAATTGCAACACAGCTGCAGTGGTTTTGTTGTTGTTGTTGTTGTTGTTGTTTTTATTGTTTTGTTTGGGGAGTCACACTTGGCAATGCTAAGGATTACTCCTGACTCTAAATTCAGTGATCACTCTAGCTTGGGCTTGTGGAACCATATGAGATGCAGATATAAAACTAGGGTCAGCTCCATGAAAGGCAAGCACTTAATTCACTGTATTAAATCTCAGGCCCCAGACTTCTTAGTTTTAATGTCACCGTGACTATAGTGTGCTCATATCATATTAAATAAATCTTCTAAAAATTATTTTGTCTACTCCATTTAGCGTCAAACTACTGACCCCTGTAGTAGCACAGGGATTATCTGGTAATGGAACTGGAAAGTTTAATTTTACATGTGCTTTCATATTTGGAGTTTTCATATGTTGGTCAGGGACATTACTTAGTCTTTCTCATATAGGAAACAGCTCCAATTACCAGCTGAATTCTTGATTGGGAAAGGATGAGTCCTGTTTCAATCTTTTTCCCACACAGAGGTATGTAGTTAAATTTTCTTGGCAGTTTTACTTCAGCTTTCAATATTTTCTTATTTTTTTCTCTACTGGTTTCCTGACACTAAATCTGGGTTGTTGGTCTTACATATACAGACCTCATAATATTCTCTAACAATGAAAGGAAGGTCAAAAAGAGGTGATACCCTTAGAAAAAGAATAGCATTTGGTTGATGCTTATATTAAGGGACTAAAAATGGAAGGACTCCAATGTACATTTTCTTAAAAATATATGATCAAAATTATCTTTATACTGTAAAATACTTGCAGTTGATAACAGTCCTATATTATTATAGCAATGAAAAATAAAATTAATTAAAGGTAATAAACATTATAATAGTTTTAATTTCCTGCATATATCATGAAATGTAAAGGGTAATAGTCTTGTCTCAGGCTGGGTGAAATGGTATAGTGGGTAGGATGCTTATCTGGCCCAAGGCTAACCCAGGTTTTATTCCTGGAACTTCATATGGTTTCTGGAACACCAGAAAAACTGATCCCTGAGCACAGAGCAGAAAAAGTCCATATGCACCACTGCGTGTAGCCTCCAAATTAAAACAAACAAACAAACAAAAAACAAATTACAATCTTTCCTTTTATTTATGATCTGCTACCATATCAAAAATTGTTCCAAAATGATAGATGGAATATAAAACTGGGAACTGAAGTCAATCTACTTGCAACATAATTTGGCAACATAATTTAAGGTAGGATTCTTGTAACCAAACTTTAGTTAAAAGCAATCAAACTTTCAAAAAAGGCCATTTTAAAATATTTTTTAAATTAAATCACCATGAGATTCATAATTAAAAGTTATCCATAATTGATGTTTTCAATCATACAATATCCAAAACCTATCGCTTCACCTGTGGACATTTTTTTGCCAACAACGTTCCCCATTTCCCTTCCACTCTTTCCTCCCCGCAGATACAATTGCCTTTTTTTTTCTCTTCTGTGTGTCAGTCTTTATCTCTACCTCTCTCTCTACCTCTCTCTCTACCTCTCTCTCTCTTTCTCTCTCTCTCTCTCTCTCTCTCTCTCTCTCACACACACACTCACACACACACACACACACTCTTTCTTCCTTTTTTGCTTTTAGGCACTGTGATTTGCAATGCTGTTATTTACCATTCATATCACTTTAAATCCTTTCAGCACCCAGTTCTTGTCCAGAGTGATCATTTTGAACCATCACTGTGATAGTGGTCCCTTCTCTGCACTAACCATATTCCCCAGCTCTTTGTGGCAAGCTTCCTACCATAGATGAGTGGATAATGAAGCTATAGCATGTCTATATAATGGAATACTATGCAGGGGAAAATGAAATTGCACAATTTGCTTATACTTGGAGAATAATATGCTGATTGAAATTAATCACAGAGAGAGGGACAGACTTAGTATGATCACACTAATAAGCAGGAAAGTATGACAGTATAAAACTAATGCTCAAAGATAATAGAGCGAAGTAACAGATCTGGTCTACATGGTAGGAAGTTTGCTGCAAATATAGAAGGTAATGCAATAAGGGCTAACAAGTGGCCATTGTGACAATGATAATGGGGAATGATCACTTTGGACAAGAACTAGGTGCTGTAAAGAAGTAAAGTAATATTCAGATTTCTCTTAAAGTAATAGTATTGCAAAACATAGACATTGGTGGTGGGGTGAAGAGATGGGTGTTGGAACATTGTTATGACTGAAACTCATCCATTAATAACTATAAATTCATAGGGAGGGATGATCAAAATTAACTATAAATTCATATTTTGTAGTGATTAGATAAAAAAAAGAAAAGAAAAAGAAGAATACCAGTAATGATATCTAACCAATATTCTCTTCCTTATATGATAAACTTAATAGAATGTAATGCCTCTGTGGTCTTCCTGTCAAAAATGCAAACCTGAATTTTACGCATAAGAAAACCATACACATATGAAAGTCTAGGGATTGTACAAGTCTTCATAAAGATAGTCAGTTGCTAAAGTCTAAGAAACAGTCAATTTGAAAGAGACTAATAAAATATAAACATTGAATGTAACGTGGTTAAGATTTGAATACCAAGATAAACACACATTTGTGGAAAAATGGACAAATTTTGCACACCTCTATTGTTAACACTCTTGTACTATTGTTTATTTCATAATTTATGAAAATTGTAACTGTAGTTATAAGAATATATTATCCCTTCGAGGAATCTGAGGAATGGGTATGTGGGTATATTATTTTCATACTATTTTATAACCTGATATCAGTTCCAAGTAATGATATTTTAAAATATTTTAAAAGTTAATAGTACAATTTATCACACTGATCATATTCATTAAAATGTCATAAAACCAATTTAGCTTATTCATAAGTTCTACACATGGGATAATAATGTTTAATATAATTCAACAAGTTCCTCAAAAATGTACTCCATATATTGCTCAAGAAAAGTCAAGTTTTAGAAAGAAGTGTTCACCTACATACAATATATAAATTTTATTAAAACTAAAATTTTTCAAAATAAAAAATGAAAGTCCACAATATTAAAATTATATAACATATTTAATAATATCAGCTGTATGTCATAAGTTAATTCAGAATTACATAATTTATCATCATGATTTCTATGCAGACCTTTTCAATGCATACAGGGAAGTAAATAAAAATAAATATCTTAATAAAATATGATATTGTATATTTTCTTGTTATATTCTAAATACCTAGTCAGAAATTTTCATGCCACAAAAATTTAAATAAAATTTAAAATTTAATTTTCAATAAAATTTAAATTTTAATTTTTAATAAAATTTAAAATTTCATTTTCAATAAAATGTGGGGGTATTTTATGCACTTGCAGAGGTGAAATGTGTGAAAGCACTTACATATTTTGACTATGACATACATGAACTATTTTTCTATATTTATGTACCTGAACAAGTAAGCATATGAAAATAAAATATTCTGTCTACCCAAATACTCCAATTTGTGTATACAATTAGTATGATGACTTGTCTGCTGAAGAAAATCTTCTCTGAGTTATGTTTATTCTTTATTCAGGAGTCAACTTCAGCATTCTATAAAAAGGCTTTTTAATCTATATACACATTCTCCTATGGTTTATTATTGCTTCTATATGCAATTATTGTTTCTATCAGTCTCAGGTGTTATTACATCTTACTATAATTTCTCCTCAATTTACATCTTCGCTAAGCATGAACCATTCTGCTGTCAAACCTAGTCTACTTAGTAAGTATGTAGATAAGTGGTTTAGCAGAAAATTTCGAATTAACATGGACTATTTAGAACTAGTTACTGGTATCATTAATGTGAATTATGAAAGTCACTTTTGAAGTGACTTATATGTCACATTTGGTTGTGACTTATGAAACTTGAATTTCATAGGAACTTTAAATCATATGTAAATTTACATTCAATAGAGTGTGACATTGAAGCTACCGGGTTCATATTTAAAATCTGTAACACTAAGAATAAGTAGATAGTAGTCTGAGCAGAGTCCCAGGACAGGACAACTAGGATGGCCTGGGTAGCTTTGTCCTATAAGTTGCAGGATCACACCTCTTCTCTTTGTGTCCCTGTTGTCTGTCTGGGAAACCAGTGCCCATAAAATGAAAGATTAATGAGACTGTCTTCAGCCCTGCTTTAGGCAATCACATTTATCCCTCATCATTCTGCTTCTCCAGCCCTGACATTTAGCCTCTCCTTACACTGCTGTCTGATATTACAAATTGTGCAGGATAATTTCCCCCAGCCAAAATAGGAGATTTAGAAGCACCAGGGAGTTCTGGAAATCTATCCTGCCCGTCATGAAATGCTTCCTGTCTTGGCTTAACAGCCCACGGGAAAGAAAAAATGAGTCTACTTCAGGGTGGTAGGGTAACAACCAATAATAGAAATATAAGACCTCTAAAAGGAAAAAGATTTCCAAGCATTACTATCTTGATTCCCTCTAAATAATATGAGTTGGAAACATTTTAAATATTGATCTATCTGCCTTTATATGAAAGACCAGTTTCAAAAGAAAAAAAAATATTTGGCTAAAAATAAAGTTGAGTATTTGGCTAGTAACTAATACTTTTAACTTTTTTATTATAAATCTTTTGTTTAAAAAACAAAAGCAGAGTAGAATATGAATAATAATTTGTTGGCTGAGTCACTAAAACAGATGCATAGTATACCTCTTAAATATAAGGCACCTTTTTCTAGTCTTCTATATTCCTATAAAGAGCTTAAGGAAGGGATTTATATGGAAAATCAGTTACATTTTATAGCAACTACTAATCACCCCCTAATATTTTTGGTTTTGAGTCAGACCCAGCTGTGCCTCAAAATTTTACTCCTGGCTCTGCCTTAAGGATCACTCCTTTTGGCCTCTGGGGATTGTATAGGATGCCAAAGAATGAACCTGAATTGATAGTATGAAAGGTAAAGGACCTAAGTGCTGTATTGTCATTCCTACTTCTTAACTATCTTAAATTAAGCAAAACAAGAAAGCCTCTACTCAAGATTTATTCCCTTCTACCTAACCATGAATTTGAGAACTAAGGTAGTTATAAATTTGCCACCATTATAAACAATTTTCTATTAAGAGAAAACTTTCTTTTGGGGGGAGTAAACACCTGGCAGTGCTCAGGGGTTACTCCTGGCTCTTCATTCAGAAATCACTACTGGCAGTCTTGGGGGACCATATGAGATGCTGGGGATTGAACCCGAGTCAGTCCCGGGTTGCCCATGTGCAAAGCAAACACCCTACAGTTGTGCTATCACTCTGACGCTATTAAAATAAATTTTTTACGATCTGCTGGATTGCACTATCCTTGCCCGTTTAATTTCTTCAATCAAATATACAAGTGGGAAGAAGGGCTGGGAGTGGGACTGAAATCCCACCCATTCATAATCCCGACCTCATTTTAGCCATAAGAAGGCTCATCAATGTGCTGATTTATGGAAATTCTTCACAAATTTTAAATAGGATAGTTATTTAAAATAAGCTCAGGACACTAACAATAGAGACACAGGAATGGTAGACCTCAAATAGCAGAGGTGAAACAAAATTTATAGGCTCCAATTTATCTTCCTACATGACAATTGTTTATTAATTAAGCAGGCAGTTGAAAATATATATACACACAATCCTAAGGAAAGGAAATAAGGTCAAAGAGGTCAACATATTTCCAGGATGTAAAATTCCACTAGATCTGAGTATGTTTATTTGTTCCCTTCCTCACTGCAAATTGCCTGTCTTTATTTCCTTGAAAGATACAAACAAACAACATTGTTCACTTTGGAAGAGGTGAGGATGGCTTAAAGTGTCGATCTTGACAGAGGAAGAATAACATTAATTAAACCTGTAAGAATGGATTAGTTAACTCACGGGTGGTGAGGGTTAAGACAAAGAGCCAAAAATTCATTCTGTTCTTAATATATCATTAAGGTAATGATTATATTAATATATTTGTTATAGAGTCCCATGGAAGGGTATTGTGCAGCAAGCTAGAATAGCAATCCAATTTGATTTGTTGATTTCATTAATTTTCATTTCTTGATGTAACAGTAATCAAGACCTTTGACAATCAAGCGAATATCATATCCACAGGATGTCTGGTATACACTGACTTTCACTCTCTACGTGTGTCTTCATCACGTCTGCTCCTCCTCTACAGACTGTCGCAACCCATTTCCTCTTCTATCTCTCTACTAAACGAATTACTTCAGGAAATGCCAACCTGTTTAGTAAATCTCCTGTGTCCTTATAGAAACTTCTTTTTCAATTTGGGACTCAGAAAGAGAAGATATGGAACAAAATCTTTGAGTTTTAACACTTCATATCCTTTGGGAGAGTGATCAAATATATTTTCTTTGACCAAGCTTTGGCTTGGCTTTTCTGATTTTTCTGACTTTTCTTGGAGACCTGAGCTTTCACAATACTTGTAAGCTTTCCTACTGATTTCACTGGCTTGACTCCTGATGTATCAAGGAGATGACAATCTATACTGAGAATAATACACTAAGCCACTTCCAAGTGTAGATTTGATTATATACAGACAGTGATTAGTTATCACTTTTGCAAGATGCCCCTTGCAAGATGCCTCTCTCAACATCTGATCAAATTCATTAATGCCCACCTTTAACATCTGAATGACCTAACCTGACTTTAACAGAATTCTGTTTAACCAGAATCTCTCCTTACAAATAGTTTCTGCTTAGAACTTCTTTAGTCATTGATTATACACACTTACTACATCGAACATGGCTCTTTGTTTATAATTTCAGTTGGTTCTTGTGTTAGGAATTGAGTACAATATTATATTGAAGTCTTTTCCCAAATATTTTAATAACATCTTTTAAATAACACTTGCCACTACTTTTAACTTTAACTTCTGTACTGCTCTGGTTTTCTTTCCACACCTAATCTCTTCGAGAATTAGTGTTTTGGCCTGCTAAATAGAAAGAATATCCTCTACAAAAAAATTTTAGTAAGGCTCAAGAGAGTTAATATATAGAAACCCGTTAGAAACAAACAAAAAATTACATTATTAATTAACTACTATTATCATTGCAGGTTCATAAGTTCATAATGCCTTCAATTTTTAGAGGTTTTTTTTAGATTTTTAATGCAAAGCATTAAAAAGTTGCTAGGAGAATGAATATTAAGTGTTCTCTCACACATACAAATGGTAACTGGGAGGTGATTGATGCGTTAATTAAATTGAGTTTCATAATTATTTCACAACATATATGTATATTAAATCATGATAGAAATTAAATTTATTAGCATCCTATTTTTAAAGAAGTTATTCAGGACATATGACAATTATTAAATTTAGTGAAGTCTGGAATAGCTTCTTAATATTAAAGACATTCATATTTCTGAAGTAAAATAAACAAACACCCCCAACTAAATTTAGACTATCTTCAACTTCATGACAGTCTGAAATGAGTTTTGCTTTCATTAAATTACTAAATATTTCTGATGTGATAGGTTTTGGGGGGATTGGAATACGCAATGAGAATTTACCTATCTTCTCACAAAAAAAGTTCACACAGCTATTTTTAAGATGATGTGGTCAGTTAGGTGTTTTTATTTTTATAAAACATATCACATTGACTCTGAAAATAAGGTCAAGCAAGGCATCTTTAACCTTAGGAAAAACCATCATTATTTAAAAAAATGCAGATTTCCTAGTGTTAGAAACATCTCCAAAATTGCATCTCCACAGGACTAGATATAAAATCTTTCTTTTTGGAATTTGGAAGGTAGTAAGTGAAGTGAGAGGAAAAACTCATTTAATTTATGACAAACATATTTTGAGGCAAGATTTTGTCATTTCTTTCTTATTATTATCTGAGGTCTCTTCTCTCTTCTTGATTCCTAAAACCAATTACTTCATAATATAAACCCTACTTGACCTATTTATTTGGAATTGAAGCATGCATTGTAATCTTCCTGTTTATAGTATTACTGAGAAAAAGAGAAGGGAAGAAATATAATGAAAACTTCATTTTTGATCATTTTACATCTTCGGTATATGGGGCATAGCCAGTCAGAAAATAAAAATAGCTCTGGGGGAGTTTGGTAATATCTATATAAACATGGGTCAGTTACTTAGAGCATAGGAAGACACAGGCAGGAAAATATTAGAGGAAGACAATAACCAGGCAGATCAATGATGGGTAACCAGTGACTGGAGGTCAGTGACAGAGGAGCAGCAGATGGCACGGCATGTGGTGTGAAAAGCAGTGAAAAGACCTGGTTGCAAAGAAAAACGGTAATGGGGTTGCTGTCCCAGACATGGCAATTTCTGTTTCTGGGACTGCTACAGCTTGCCCAGATAGACCCACATAAACTCTAAAATATAGATCTCTTAAAATAACTGTAATAGACACTTGGTATTCTTTCTATGGTACTCTTAACACACCATCCACAAAAGCCAGAAAATTAACTGGTATCCTTGTAATAATTCATTTTAGCTTTGGTCATTTTCTTGCCTTCTAATCTATCTAATAATAATTTAATCCTTCAGTTCCAGAATAACCTCAAAGGTTTTGAATATTCCCCAATGTCCTCCAATAATTCCATATTACATTTTATTTTATAATCTTTTTTCTTTCCTTTTTTTTTTTTTTTTTTTGGATTTTGGGTCATACCCGACAGCACTCAGGGGTTACTCCTGACTCTATGCTCAGAAATCGCTCCTGGCAGGCTCGAGGGACCATATGGAATGCCGGGATTTGAACTACCGACCTCCTGCATGCAAGACAAATGCCTTACCTCCATGCTATATTTCTGGCCCCTGTAATCATTTCTTAAGCATTTTTCTATTGATTTTTTCTTTAATAGACACCATGTCTTGAGTATATGGGCATCATGTGAGGCTTGTCTATGAAGTTGTATATATAATGCAAAAACCCCAAAACATGTGTTTAATATTTTCAAAATTTCAAATATTGTATATCACAATGCATTTATAAGAAAATAAAAAAAGAGTTATAAATAAACAACCTAGTCAGCACCCATAAAATATAGAAAACTGGACTTAAAAGAATGAGAAAATTTTGGGATTCTATTTGGGCCCATTACTAGATTTTTACAAAAAATAATAGAAACTAGAAGAAAAGGGAAAAGAAATGCTAAATAAGGATAGGCATTACTGTTCATAATGTTGAAATAGCCTCTGTCCCTCTTTTAGGTTTATATCAGTTCAGGAACACAATTGTCCATTGAACAAAATTGGAAATATTGTCTGAGTTGATAGGCAGCTCTGTTTGTGTTTTCATTGTTCCTCATTTAAGCATCCCTCCCCACTCTGTTTTTTCCGGCTTTTTGTGTCTATCGTGTGTATATAAAGCATTTCCAAATCGCCTTTGAAGGAAGCAGTTTGACATGCTAAATTAAACAGGGCTCCAGAGACATTTGTTTTAGGCAGCAAAACAAACTCAACTAGACAAAAAAAATGCCTAGCCCATCAGATCTGAAACCATATTTCTCCTTGTCTGCATGTTAAACGGCAATAATGTAAATGAATGTGAATCGCTTGGCGAGCTGTGAGAAAATAAGCTGCAAATTACAATGCTGGCTAGTGAATGTTGAAATTGGTGGAATGTGATGATAACGCATTGGGTGGGGACCTAAGCCTTCATTAGAAATTCTCATTTCTCACTCATTTCATTTCCAGTTATAAAGTCCAGTGAAATGGATCTTAGTAATTGCAAAGTTGATTGCTACATCAGTTTAGGGGAAATGAATACTGTTATTACTGTTTTTTGCTTTTTCTCTTTCTCTCCCTCCCTCACTAGTTTTTGTACATCAATGGGATATGCAGGGAGTTTTTCCAAACTATTGGGAGAATCAACTCTTTTAGTATTTTGAATACTCGTATGGCCTGTGGGCAGCAAAGCAATTTTCTCTTTTAAAAAATCAGATGTGATAGCATCATCAGATGACAAATGAAAGTAGAAACTTTGGTTTCCTGGATACCACAACTGGATATTCCTACTGCCAAGGAAGAGAATAAATATATATGCTCATCTACAGAAAGCCACTAGAAGGAAAAGAAAGGCTGGGCGTGTATTGATTATTTATTCTGACTGGAGCCAGACTATAAACCCCTTGTTGTCAAAGATGTTTATGTAACTTCATTCAAAGCTAACACTAAAGCTTATTTAGAACAAGTTGATAGCCACTTAACTAGATATTGGGAAAGTGGACAAGTCACCAGTTTTTGAAATTATATCAATGTCTAATCACTCTGTGTCAGGTGCTGGTATCTGTTCTCAGTCATGCTAACAAAGTATGTTAATAATTTACTGGTCAGTGGGACCAACTCATGTTTTTATAGGAATGGAGGAATTTCAAAATAGAGAAGACTATGCATCTAAGTTCTTTTTAAGGTCAAGGTGGGGAATAGAGAAAAGTGAAGATGAGAGAATAAATGTAGGGATATAGGGGCCAGAGTGATATCACAGTGGTAGGGCATTTGCCTTGCATGCTGCTGACCCAGGGTAGACCCAAGTTCCATTCCAGGCATCTTATATGGTACCTTGAGCCTGCCGGGAGCGATTTCTGAGCACAAAGCTAGGAGTAAAAAGTGAGTGTTCCCTGAATGCTCCCTGGTGTGGCTCCTAAACCATAAATAATAAATAAATAAATAAATAAATAAATAAATAAATAAATAAGGGTTGGAGCCAGAGCACAGCAGTAGCACATTTGTGGTAGCACATTTGCCTTGCATGCAGCTGAACCAGGACTGACCTCGGTTAGATCTCCAGCATCACATAGGGTTCCTCAAGCCAGGAGCGATTTCTGAGTGCATAGCCAGAAATAACCCTGAGCATCACCGGCTGTAGCCCCCAAATAAATAAATAAATAAATAAATAAATAAATAAATAAATACATTTAGGGTAAAAGAATGGTATCAGAAAACCTAATAGAAAGTGAATTTGAAAGAATTACAAGGGTATTACATCTTTTATGATCAATTTCTGCTTATTAGATAAATATTACCAAATATCCAAATATAAGAAATGAAAAGCAATATTTCTGAAAGTGTTTACTCCCAAAATTTCAAATAATTAAACAGAGGAATATGATACTAATTTACACTATCCATCAGATATAGGACACAGTGAAGTTCAGGATACATTCAGATTATAATGACATAACAGTAAAATAAAGTATTTCTTGTCTAATGTTGGTTTGTCCTGAATTCTGTATTTGTAGCCTTTGTCATTTTGTTCTGTTTCTCCATCTAGTAGGCTTCTTATTACAATTAATAATACTTAAGGAATATTTTATCACATTAATACAGATAATAAAATTCAGAAACTTTTGTCTTTCCCACAAGCTGATATTTGGGAAGAATATTATATTGTATATACCTGTGAGATATGTCTGGTTGAAATTTGTTCTGTTAAATACATTTCTATCCAGAATGAAGGTGGATGTCATGCAATTAGATGGAGACCTGAATAAAATTAATGACTAAATGTGAACATTATACCCTTTACTAATGGAACTGAGGACTGAGGGCTCATCATATTCTTTAGTCTTTAACTGAAATGTCAGCTTTATGTTGCCTTAAGCCTATAAGTATGCAAATTAGAAATGAAGCCATCAATTTTCCTTATTCTTGAGATCCTGATTACAGTCTACATCTATATCCTTTTGTGTTTTCTTAGGTAAATAGCATTCTTGTCTCTTATATTGAGAAATAAGAGCTTGCATAACTGTTTAAGAAAAGAAAGAGGAAAGACAGAAAGAGAGAAAAAGAAAGAAGAAAGAAAGAAAGAAAGAAAGAAAGAAAGAAAGAAAGAAAGAAAGAAAGAAAGAAAGAAAGAAAGAAAGAAAGAGAAAGAAAGAAAGAAAGAAAGAAAGAAAGAAAGAAAGAAAGAAAGAAAGAAAGAAAGAAAGAAAGAAAGAAAGAAAGAAAGAAAGAAAGAAAGAAAGAAAGAAAGAAAGAAAGAAAGAAAGAAAGAAAGAAAGAAAGAAAGAAAGAAAGAAAGAAAGAAAGAAAGAAAAGGAAGGAGAGAAGGGAGAAGGGTGGAAGGAGAGAGAAGGTGAGAGGAGAGGAAGGAGAGAGGGAAGGAAAAGGGAGGGAGAGGAGGAATGGGAGGGGAGGGAGTGGGAAGTGGGAAGGAGGGAGAGAACAAGGAAGGGTGGTATTGAGAAAAAGAGGGAGGAAATGAGAGAGGAAGGAGAAGGAAGGAAGACAGGAATGAATACAAAGAAAGGAAGACAATGGAAGAAAGACAAAAGAAGGAAGACAAAGGAAGCAAAGAGACTTTTTACTGATTCTAGTCTTTCTCAAAGACAAATAGCAAGTAAATAAGCTAGTAAGAAACTGACTATTTTGTGTATTTTAACCCTGACAAAGTCAGCCTTATATATATGACCTCTCATATAGCACAACTGGAGAAAGCCTAGAAAATGTTTTCTTTGTTTTTCCCGTAACTTTTCAAATAATAAAATAAAAGTTTATTATACCTCTAAATAGCTAGTTTTGGTTTTGTACGAAAGTAAAATAAGTTCTATAGCACTATTAAAGAATTTCTTTATTTGGATAAATAATAGAAATAAAAGTTGAAAACCTGCTCTCTGAAAGAAATCATACAAATATATTTACAATTTTACTTAAAACAGTTAATATATTTTTACATGATAAGGAAATGTGGTAAAGATTCAGTGGTTAAAACAACATTTGGTTTGACTTAATACCATCCTCACTAGGACTGGCAGAAAATGGCAAAAGAAATATTGGAGGATGTCACCACTTATTCAAATGGGAAGAAAAAAAGCATTAGTCAGCAAGCATTTGTCATCCGGCTATTTATCATAGCTTTTTGCCTCATATTTTCAGTCTCCTATGCACAATGCACAATGCACAATGCACAATGATAGCTCTCTTTGTTCTCCATTAATTCTATACAATCATGGACTGACAGAAGTGTAGGACTCAAGCCAAAACAGATTGCAAGACTCTCATCTATGCGCTATAATGATACTAAAATTTAACTAAAACTTAAAAATAGTTAATATCCAACAGATATAATCCTAGGAGTAATTTGTAATACAGCCAAGACTCCTATATGTTTGCTTTTCAATTACAATTTAAATAATCTGACTATGTAATGTTAGTATTTATAGTACTTATTATTTTAATGATGATACAAAGCATCATCATCAACCTATCCATGACATTCACCACTTTGGTAATTCTCTTTCTACACTTTTATTTTGGGGATAATTGACAAGTAGATTGACATTAATAATTTTAGAATATCAAATTACCTCTTTGTTTTAGAAGATAATGTGCCTGATTTTGAAAATAAGAACTTTGAATGATGCCCTTTTTTTTACAAAACTAACATGAATATAGTTTTATTTTTGAAAACGAAATTCATTAATTTCTCCTTTTTATAAATAATTTTCTGTGTGATCATTTGTAAACTCACTTTTTTCCTAACATTGATGACTCTAGTTTTATAATTTACCTCATGACAAATGTTAAGCACTTTTCTTAGTACCATTATTTTTCATAAACATGTAGTAATATTTGGCACTGTGGATGACTTAAACTCTTATTAAACTCAAGCTAATTGCGTAGCACAGTAAAATATTCTTTACTTGATAAAAAGAACATAAAAAAGAAAATTATTGGATACTATTACCGACATAGTTGAATGACATATTTGAGATAAAATAAAAATTAGAAAAATGAGATAAAACATGATTACTGATGATATAAAAATATGAGATAAAGTTCATAATTTTCAGAAGATGGCTCTCTTTTCATACTAATTTGTGTGATATTTTAGAATATTTTAGTACTTATATCCAAAATAGCCATTTATAAATAAATGACAGTAATATTGATAATTGCTGATTTTATGGAATATTAAAAGTATATCTAAATTGTTTAAAAGATTTGTGGCTGATAAGTATCTAGAACTTGAATTTTTCCTAACATCCAACATTTTATTGCTTTTAATGCTATACAGATGTACTTTTATTTTAGACTAAACTTATATGTCTATTACATGATACCCAAAGGACTTTGACTTAGGGTCTGAATACAAAATCTAACTAAGAATCTTATATGAAGAACTTATAAGAAAAGAGAATTGGGGCTGGAGAGATAGCCTGGAGATAGGGCATTTGCCTTACATCCAGAAGGACAGTGATTTGAATCCAGGTATACCATATGGTCCCTTATTCCTGCCAGGGGCATTTTCTGAGCACAGAGCCAGGAATAACCCCTGAGCACTGCAGGGTGTGACCCAAAAACCAAAAAAAGAAAGGAAAGAAAGAAAGGAAGGAAAGAAAGAAAGGAAAGAAAGAAAGGAAGGAAAGAAAGAAAGGAAAGAAGGGAAGGAAGGAAGGAAGGAAGGAAGGAAGGAAGGAAGGAAGGAAGGAAGGAAGGAAGGAAGGAAGAGAAGGAAAGAAAGAAAGAAAGAAAGAAAGAAAGAAAGAAAGAAAGAAAGAAAGAAAGAAAGAAAGAAAGAAAGAAAGAAAGAAAGAGAGAGAGAGAGAGAGAAAGAAAGAAAGAGAGAGAGAGAGAGAGAGAAAGAAAGAAAGAAAGAAAGAAAGAAAGAAAGAAAGAAAGAAAGAAAGAAAGAAAGAAAGAAAGAAAGAAAGAAAGAAAGAAAGAAAGAAAGAAGAGAAAGAAAGAAAGAAAGAAAGAAAGGAAGGAGAAAGAAAGAAAGAAAGAAAGAAAGAAAGAAAGAAAGAAAGAAAGAAAGAAAGAAAGAAAGAAAGAAAGAAAGAAAGAAAGAAAGAAAGAAAGAAAGAAAGAAAGGAAGAAGAGGAAAGAAAGAAAGAAAGAAAGAAAGAAAGAAAGAAAGAAAGAAAGAAAGAAAGAAAGAAAGAAAGAAAGAAAGAAAGAAAGAAAGAAAGAAAGAAAGAAAGAAAGAAAGAAAAAAGGAAGGAAGGAAGGAGGGAGAAAGAAAGAAAGAAAGAAAGAAAGAAAGAAAGAAAGAAAGAAAGAAAGAAAGAAAGAAAGAAAGAAAGAAAAAAGAAAGAAAGAAAGAAAGAAAGAAAGAAAAAAGGAAGGAAGGAAGGAGGGAGAAAGAAAGAAAGAAACAAAGGAAGAAAGGAAGGAAGGAAGGAAGGAAGGAAGGAAGGAAGGAAGGAAAGAAGAAAGAAAGAAAGAAAATTGTGTTGAGGAATAGAGAATATTTTGAATGACACATCCATTTTTTATCTATTACATTTATCCTGATCAATATTTTTATCACTTAATGCTGAAAATTTTATGGCCATATTCAGAAATATGTCCCATATTCACTGTCATTAATAAATATTTGATACAAAATCTCAGAGCATAATTTATCATGTGTTAAAGAAGTTGTCATAAAACATATTAGATTTAAACAGACATACCTAACAGGAATACTTTGCAAATGTAAGGGCCAGACAGATAGAACAGCAGATAGTCATTTGCTTAACAAATGGCCAACACTGGATTGAACCCCAGTATCATATAAGTTCTGATCCCTGTCAAAGTTACCATTGAGATAGAGCCAGGAATAACCACTGAGTATAACCTCAAAACGTATTTTTTGCAAATATATAAAGCATCTAATAGAAATAATTTATAATACTTTATGGAATAGGTATCAGAACTAAAATTTGCAATGGCTCAATTCTAAGCACATGGTATTAGTAAATTTGCCCCTGTTTCTCTAGCTTCCCTGGAGCCTAGAGTTGGTCGTGTGCCAGGAAACTTCAGGGGTCAGGTCTCTTTGTATTCAGGCCAAGGTTATTCCTTTCCATGTCCCTCATATTTTGGTGGGCCTATGCAAACAACAATTGCCACTCTAACACCATTTTTAATGTGCTCCTTTGACTTTAATCCTTAAAAAGAACCCACTTAAAATTTGAGGTTAACTTAAGCTAATATGCATGTACATGGAAATGTAGAAAAATACTATACCTGTAATGTTTAAGGAGTTATGTAAGTTGTATGGCTTTAGATTGCCTTGTGTGCTGTTAAGAAATATTATAATGTGTTACAATCTGGGGACTTGAGGGACAAAGTAATTGTACATGGATTCTGTCTTATTTATCTTAATGTTCTTTGGCTGAAATTTCAAAGTTAAGATATCAGCAAGGGGACTTCTGAGACTTATGTTATGGGTGATTGTCCTTCCACTGTAACTTTACCTTGTCCTCTTTCTTTGCATCTTTGTTTTCATAATGAAAAATAAAAAATTAAAAAAAATTTGCCCCCGTTTCATAGTCATCTGAGATAGATGGAATTACTAGTTAGTTTTCCATATAATAAAAAAAATTTGAACCAAGGTATTAGTTAATTGATTCATCAATACCAGAAAATGTTAGATTCAGTTTTTGTTTTCCACTGGTCTCTTGAAGCTGGACTCTGCTATCTACTGTATGATTTTGCTGCACACATTATTGGCTGAATTCTGATGAGTCTTATGAAAAAAAAAGTTATACTCCCAGCTAATAGAATGTACCTACCTTTATATTGACTCTAGAACCACATTTAAATTGTTGGAGCTGAGATAGTGAGGATCTATTGAGACTAGAATGGTCCCATATTCCCTTTACTTCCATAATTCCTAACTTTTAGGAAGCATGTTCTGAGTTTTGTAAATTACTCTGAAACAAGAAAGAAAAGAAAAGGGCTAAATCAGGTGAAACCATATTGTTCGGTACTTAGACAAGAAAAAAATAATATACACAAAGCATTTTCACATTTATTTTCTGGATCTGAAAACTTCAAATCCTCTCTCCATCAGCACCACCTGTACTAAAATGAAATCAGTGCCACCCCCAGAAGGGCTCATTATCTCTTTTTCTCTACCATGCCAGGAGGGCGTTTGCTTCCCCAATGCCAGCTGCTTCAGAGGCCTGGGGCCTGATTCACCTCTAGGGACATTAGCTTTAACCTTTCAATCTCTTTGATTTAATCATATAACCATGTAATTAAATTCCAATAGTCAAGTTTCAAGGGCAGGGATGCAAGGGTTGGGCAGACCCATTTAGCCCAAGCAGATGGCAGACACTGCTTCTGGAACAGCATGCTCACATCACTCACACACTGCTAGCATTTGTGTTGAGTCCAGGTTAAACACTTGCAACAGAAAGGTAGTCAGTGTGCTTAAAGACTGAAAGCCTCTTCACCTGCTTCCGTGAGATAAGGTGCAATGTATTTTTAATGTGCACTTTTATCTCTCCTTGCAAGTAAAGATGGTTTCCACATGATAGCCAAGCCATAAGGTAAGCAAAGCTAATGGGTGTGATTTGTAGACAGCATATGGACCCCTAGGTTCAAATTAATGTGTTCTTTCTTCTTCTGTTGCCTAAA
The DNA here is from genome assembly GCF_024139225.1 of Suncus etruscus. Taxonomy (NCBI): domain Eukaryota; kingdom Metazoa; phylum Chordata; class Mammalia; order Eulipotyphla; family Soricidae; genus Suncus; species Suncus etruscus. The sequence continues at coordinate 29,878,215 of NC_064850.1, read as the reverse complement.
GCTTTTCAAATGTAGAGGAGGAGCTTTCAGGATTGTGTTTAAAGATGCTTCTTCAATTTGTTTAGCGGCTGTTAATAGCCAGGTGTTATTTCAACATCTGGTTGCAGTCTGTTTTATGATTTTACCCAGAAAACATAAGCAACATCTCCACTTGTTAAGTGAAAACTGTGTTTGTGAGGCTAAAGTAAAACGAGCTTTGCCTCTCACTTCAGGCAATCTGTAAATTAGTACAAACTTTGTTGAGAAACTGTAATACACAGTCTGAGCTTTATATATTATATATCTTGGACCAATTTCCCCAATTATTTTATGTTCACACACAAACATTTCTGAAAAAAATAATTTGCGGGGCCGGAGAGATATCACAGCGGCATTTGCCTTGCAAGCCGCCAACCCAGGACCTAAGGTGGTTGGTTCGAATTCCGGTGTCTCATATGTTGCCCCATGCCTGCCAGGAGCTATTTCGGAGCACAGAGCCAGGAGTAACCCCTGAGCACTGCTGGGTGTAGCCCAAAAACCAAAATAAAATAAAATAATTTGCATCACTAATTAAATAAATATTGATATTCCAGTAAGATGGAAAATTGTTTCAAAAATAAATATTGTTAAGATGCAAATTTGTATAAATTAATTAACCCAATTTCTAAAAAAAATTGGCCCACATCCAGCTACTCAAGGGTTATTCCTGGCTCTGCACTCAGAAGTCACTCCTGGCAGGCTCTGGGGACTATATGGAATGCTTGGAATCTAACTCATTGTGGCCACATGCAAGGCAAACTCCCTACTCAATATGCTCCGGTACCTTCCAATTGTATTTTTTAAAGAAGAATTATGACATTAGTTTGTTTAGGTTGGTGATATTAATACATATGTGTATTATATAATATATATACATATATATACATATACTCACCTCACTGGGTGAGCCCCACATATATATACATAATATATAGGGTGAGATTAATATATGTGTGTATGTATGTATATATATATATTTTTGTGGGGCTCACCCAGTGAGGCAAAGGGTTTATTCCTAGAAATGTGCTCAGAAATTACTACTGTTTCTGCTCAGGTGACCCTCTGCGATGCCTGGGATTGATTCCGGTTGCATGCAAGACGAATCCCTTCCACTCCAGTTCTTATATATTTATATATTTAAAATATATATATATTATTACTGTAAACACAAATATTCTAAAATTAATACTATTTTATTTTATACTGTCTAATTTGTTCATTAACTAGAAAACAATCACAAAAATTTGTTTTTCATTATAATGGATTTCTTCATGAAATTCTGACCAATTTTGCACAAACATAAATGGCAAGGTATTGTGAAAGCCAGTCTTTACCCTGAATTCCTTGACATTTAGTAAAATCATTCTGATGTTCATCAGATGCCTCTGAAAAAATAAAATAAGCTATACCAGTTTAGTTCCCATAAAATAGCATTGATGCAATTTGGCAAAAAAACAACTTAAAGTCATAAGCCTTTACTGTCATTAAAAAAAAAAAAACAACTAAAGATTACTATCATGAAAAACAACTAAAAGTACAGTTTACTTTTGCTTCAATTTCAAGAAAGATAGGCATCATTTTTCTGTGTTTGTCACATTTATTTCTAAGAAAACTTGCTACTCATCTCATTCCTCACCAATAGCAACACAGAGAAAAGGCCTCATACAGGTGGGTTATTTTCACAACGTCCCTGCAACCCAGGCTAAGGAATGGCACTTAGCAGGGCTCAGAGGTTCAGTGACTCAAAGTAACTCTGTGACTGTGTTCTTAATAAAGTCTGAATCGCTGTAACTTAGGGCAAGCTCTTTCCAAGGTGGCTTTGGTGAAGGACCACAGTATACTGGCATCTGAATTTCTTTCATGTGCTTCTAGGAAAAGGCAGTGATTTTCAGCAGCACAGTGGAGAATACTGACAGATCCATTAGTAGTGGCACTGCTTTGCTATAGGTTTTCCTTATATCTCAAAAAATTAGAGATACTTTGAGATTCTAGAGATCACTTGCTAGGAAGATTGACTTAACTTACTTATTGGATTATCTTTTAGGACTGGCCATGTAAACTACAATATTCTTCACTCAGGCATAGCTAGCCAAAACATACTTTATCTCAGGGGTCTCAAACTCTATTTACCTGGGGGCCGCAGGAGGCAAAGTCGGGGTGAGGCAGGGCCGCATAAGGGATTTCGCTTACCGAATATTCGCAGTAAAAAAATCACATTAGTAAGAAAAAAAATCGCAAAAAAATCGCATTAAACATTTGCATACCCCGAACGGAACTGCTCAGGGTATGCGAATGTTTAATGCGATTTTTTCTTACTAATGCGATTTTTATTGCGATTATTCAGTAAGTGAATAATCGCGAATACTGCGATATTTGAAGGCCGGCCGCGGGCAACAAAATGTTGTATGGAGGGCGGCAAACGGCCCGCGGGCCGCGAATTTAAGACCCCTGCTTTATCTAGAAAACCATATTTGTTTTCCAGAATTGCTATATGTTACTTCTGTTTTTGAGGGGCCTATTTTGTATTTTAGATTGTTTGTTATTGTTTCTTTTTACCATATTGCTTAATATTATATTTTATTTGCTTTTTTAAAGTAATTTCTTTTTAAGCACCATGGTTAGAAACATATCCGTAGTTGGATTTCAGCCATAAAATGCATACTCCACTTGACCTCGTGCAACTTTCCCTTCGCCAATGTCCCCAATTTCCTTCCTCCCCCATCTACTGTCTATCTTCCAGACAGGCATTATATTTCTCTCTCTATTATTGTTGTAATAGATGTCAGTACTGTTATTTCTATTATTCTGAGTGAAATAAGTCAGAGTGAGAGAGATAAACATGATAGTCTCACCCATATGTGATATTTAAGGAAACGAATACACTGTATAATAATAATAATTCCCAGAGATAATAGAGATGAGGACCGGAAGGATAAGCCCACCATATGAAGCTTACCACAAAGAAAGTAAGTGCAGTTAGAAAAATACTTTATTGTTAATGAAATTTTGCTGAAACTTTCTCTTTGTACATGTGATCCTAAAAATAGCACCAGTCTATCTAAGCAAATTCAAGTGAATCAGCAATTGAAAACTTATTTAGCAAAAGGTGATTTGAGTTTAGATATACTACAACAGTATCTGGAACTCATTTGTGGCCTTTCTTCTTGTACATAATGACCATCATCCCAGCCATTGCATAGCAGCCAACTTGGACTAACACCTTGACTTACTCCTAATTGTTCTCATGTGGTTAAAAATAACTGCCATGTATAGCATGGCATATGGCATTTCTCAAGCAAACCAAATCAATGAGATAATAGTGCTATAAAATTAGAGTGAAATCTACTTAGATTTTCTCTATATTCATTAATACCTTAAAAAAACATTTAACTTCCTTCTCCTTTCATTGGTAAAAAAGAGTTTTGAAAACTTTTCAAAGTAACAAAAAATCAAATTAGTAAATAATCTCAAAGTTTTACAATCATTAAAGGTTTAATGCTTATCATTTTAATTTAAAATATATTTTAGCAATTAATTTTACCATAACTTAACATGCAAAATTCAGGAGGCAGCAGAAATAGTATCGTGTTTTAAAGCACTTGCCTTGTATACAATTATAGCCAGAAGAGATGCTTTATCTCAAGTCAAGATGACTTAAAACCAAATATTTTTAAATAAAAGAGAAGAAATGGAAAATAAAAGAGATATAAAAGTCAATATTCAAATTCTGCACTTGAATAATTAATAGCTGAGGATATATTTTAGTTGAAGCATAATTATGTTATAAATTTTAAAATCTTTTTAAATTTTCTGAAATTGTTATATCATTTAATTAGGAGACTTTTAATTTAAAATTTTTGTTCTGTTTAACAAAAGAAGCACATTATAAGAAGGAAATTATCAAAAGACTATTTTAAATGACAAATAAAAAAATCCAGTTGACAACTGCAATTGCTTAAGCATTGTATTAAATAATATTAGAAATTATTTGAAAGAAAATAAAAATAATTATCAAATATTTTTAAATTATTCAGCATAAATAATACCTTGCTGTGATTCATCTAATACTGCTAATTGAAGATTATGAAAGTGTGTTTGTACGACTATTACAATGTCTTAGGCATCAGCGCCAGAGAGATAGCACAGAGACAGGGCTTTTGCCTTGTATATGACTGACCCAGGACTAACCTGGGTTTGATTCCTGGCATCCCATATGGTCCTCGAGCCAGCCAGGAATGCAGAGTGCAGAGCCAGGAGTAGCCCCTGAGTGCCACTGAGTGTGGCCCCCCAAAAAAACAAAAAAATCATATGAATTAAGAAGGCCATCCATACTACAGCAGCTTTTAAATGTTTATGAATTAATTTTCAGCAACATCTAACAAAAATTTAATCATGCTTTGTTTTATGAGTAAAGATTATTGAGAACTTTGCTCATTGGTTGTTGTTTTTAAATAGTTGATTTGCTATATTTTGTCAACTTTCATGCTATTTTGAGTCTCATCTTTAATTCTAGAATTAATTTTATGAAGCAAACATGTACTGTCAATTCTAGTTAAAAAAGATACAATTGCATGCTTTAAATACATTTTATTATTAGGATAAACAAAGTATTGATACATTTTATACCTTAACTCAAATACAAAGCTTGTGATTTTGAGAAAAGCATTAAAATGAATATAAATAAAAAGTGTCTTTTAAAACTGTTGAGATATTAATAAAAACACCGAATAGAGAGGAAGGTTACACTGGTGAAGGAGAAGTGTAGGAGTGTACTTTTTTTTTTTGCTGTTTTTTTTTGTTTGTTTGTTGTGTTTTTTTTTTTTTTTGGTCACACCCAGCAGCACTCAGGGGTTCCTCCTGGCTCTATGCTCAGAAATCGCTCCTGTCAGGCTCAGGGGACCATATGGGATGCTGGGATTCGAACCTCCATCCTTTTGCATGCAAGGCAAACACCTTACCTCTATGCTATCTCTCCAGCCCCATGTGTACATTTTTTTATGACTGAAATCCAACTACAAACATGTTTGTAGTCGTGGTGTTTAAATAAATTAATTAGAAAAAAATTACAAAGTAAGGGCCGGAGAGATAGGATGGAGGTAAGGCGTTTGTCTTGCATGCAGAAGGTTGGTGGTTCGAATCCCAGCATCATATAGGTCCCCCGAGCCTGGCAGGGGCAATTTCTGGGCATAGAGCCAGGAGTAACCCCTGAGCGCTGCCGAGTATGAGCCAAAAAATGAAACAAACTAGAAAGAAAGGTCTGGAGAAATAGCACAGCAGTAGGGTTTTTGCCTTGTTCAAGGCCTACTCAGGACAGACCTGGGTTCGATTCCTGGCACCCCATGTGGCACCCTGAGCCTGCTCCAATTGATTTCTGAGCTCAGAGCCAGAAATAAATTCTGAGCGTCGCCAGGTGAGGCCTTAAATCAAAACAAAATGAAACGAAACAAAACGAAACAAAAAGAAGGAAGGAAAAAAGGAAGGAAGAAAGGAAGGAAGGAAGGAAGGAAGGAAGGAAGGAAGGAAGGAAGGAAGGAAGGAAGGAAGGAAGGAAGGAAGGAAGGAAGGAAGGAAGGAAGGAAGGAAGGTGAAAAAGAAAATGATTAAAGGGGTTTTAAAAAGTGAAAAATACTCACTTTCCCAAACTGTTATTTTGACAGTGGCCCAACTTCACCTTTCCTCTTGACTCTCTAGACTAGAGACACCAATTTAACCACAATTCATGATATGTCCGTATTTGGATTGATCACCAGAACTTTTTTGGAGTGAGTGTTGGCGCCTTGCATGTGGCCAACCTAGAAGGGACCCAGTTCAATTCCTGGCATCCCTTATGGTCCCCTAGCTTGCTGGAGGCAATTTCTGAGTGCAGAGCACTAGGGTGTGGCCCCAAAACCATTCAATCAATTAATAAAGTTTAAAAAATGTATGTGTTGCAAGTAATTATTAAATTACAACATATTAATTAACAGAAAAGTTGAGATATAAGAAATTAATTTAAAATTGCATACTAAAAGTTGAGATAGGTAAAGTTTAAGTGGGAAATGTCTTGGTTAAAATATTTAAATATTATTTTGAATACACTGCTGATAATTGCTATGGGGCATAGATAGAATGAATCAATAAGTGAGAAAAATAAAAAATCATGAACAGCTAAAATATAAATAAAATTAATATCAAAGAATATAGGAATCAGGAATAACTAATATTAAAATTACTTTCTTTATTTCTAAAATATAGTTTTAGATATTTTACATGTGGATATAAGAAAAGGAGAAGCTGTAATTCCCATGTATCAGTGGTGTTAAAAGTGGAAAAAATGATCTGGGAATCAATTTTGTAATAACTAGTTAAGTTTAAATAAAAATTGGACTTTTAGGTCTGGAGAGATAACATGGAGGTAGGGTGTTTGCCTTGCATGCAGAAGAACATTGGCTCAAATCCCAGCATACTATATGTTCCTCTGAGCCTGCCAGGAGCGATTTCTAAGCATAGAGCCAGGAGTAACCCCTGAGTGCTGCTGGGTGTGACCCAAAAACAACAACAACAACAAATCGGACATTTAGTCTAAAAATATGAATTCTGGATACATATACTATGTGTTCTCATATATTATTCAAAACATTAAATTAATGTTTATTGAAGGATAATTTATGATCCCAGAAAATGTAAGTCAGCAAAATGTCAAAATTACATTTAATTTCTTATGCATTTACAAAATGATATATTTATATAGAGAAATATTATGCAACATAGAAAAAAGCAATCTAAGTTTTTTTTTTTTTTCAAAAACATGAAACATCAAAGAATTGGACAGAATGTTTCTAAGTTTTTGAAAGCATTTTTAGATTTAATTTTTTTAACTAGACACTGTTTATTTGATACTTTTTTTAGGAGTTTGAATGCCGATTTGACTGTGGTAGGAGATTAATCCTGTGCTGAGCTCTATAGTCACAACTGTGACTTATATATTATATATATTATATAATTATTATATATTATATAGCATAATACTTGAGAATGAATAAAGGTTACTATTTTAAATAAAGAACACAGGATTTGGAATCTACTTAAAATGTTTAATAAAAATAAGGAAATAAAATCTAAATATTGTGAAATCTGAAATAATTAAAATTAGCTGAATTATAAGTGTACATTTTGCTATTCCACTTCTCTGATTTGCTAAATAACAACTTTCCAGTAAAATTTTAAAGTGAGAAAGAAATGAAATAAAATAGCACAGTTTAAACCAGAAAATATGAATACTACATTTATCTGTCAGAATAAAAGTACTATAATATTTACTTGTTTGGGGTGATAGTTCTAATAAATAACTTATTGTCTCAATCATAACATGTTCTTGTCTTTGAAATTGTTAAAAAGGATTCACAGAAAGATAAATGAAAAATTTGTACAACAATATTCATACCAGGATCATTAAACCTGAAAAGAAGAAAATGTGTTTATTATAAAGAGTTCTTGAGTTGTTTGTTTTTTTTCTTTATTTATTTGAACCACACCTAATAGTGCTCAAGTCTTTCTCTTGGAATTGAACTAAGGGAATCATACCTGACTGATTCAAGGGACCATATTGAATGCTAGAGATTGAATCCAGGTTATCTGCTTGTATGATAATCTCCTTATCCTAGGAACTATCTTTCAGACTTTCATTTTAATTTCTTTTGCTTAAGACTACAATGCTAGAAACAAAATTCTAGTCCTTACTCTCCTTTTTTTTCTTTGTTAAAAAGGATGAATCAATCTGAAACCATCTTTGAAAATTATTCAAAAACTTAATCTGATCTGTTTTGTACCACTGACAGCAAATGTGATTAAAGAGATCATCCCTAAAGCGTTGTGTACAATTTTGAATTAATTTCCGTGCATGAGACATACAAATTCCACTTGGTTCTTGATTATCTTGTTTTTCAAATTATTAAAGCACATAAACCAAAGGGGGGAATAAAAAAAAGATTGTGAATAGGAGTTTTAGCATCTGCAACAGATTTTGTTATTTGCTTCAGGCTAGTTCTTGCAATGAGATATTAAATCATCAAAATTTAGGTCAAATGATTTCTGTGCAAGTAGTTACTCAAAATAAATATATTCAGGATTTTTTAAAGAAACTGTTCAATTAGAAAATTAATAATTAGAATATTGACAGATTCTTACAGCATTTTCAATTTTTTGCATTTGTGATTCTGGATCCAGATTTCTGGGCAACTGTAAATTAGTGACCTTAAGACAGTGAGTAGTGTATTGTAAGGGACAAAAACAAACTCCCCAGAAATGGAATGACTGTTTATATCAACTGTGAGGTTCAGTTTTTGAATGAAATAGATAGATGCTATGACTTTAAAAGCACTGGAAAATTTTAAAAGAATGCAAATTCTGTGCTTGTTTATACAAACATGGTTTACGACTCATTTATTGTGGGCTTTTGTATGTTTGTTTGTTTGTATTTTATTTTAAGTTTTGTTTTTGAGTCACACTTGGATGTGCTCAGGGCTTACTCCTAGCTTTATTCTTTTTTTTTTTTTTTTTTTTTTTTTGGTTTTTGGGCCACACCCGGCGGTGCTCAGGGGTTAGTCCTGGCTGTCTGCTCAGAAATAGATCCTGGCAGGCACGGGGGACCATATGGGACACCGGGATTCTAACCAACCACCTTTGGTCCTGGATCGGCTGCTTGCAAGGCAAACGCTGCTGTGCTATCTCTCCGGGCCCCTAGCTTTATTCTTAAGGATCACTCCTGGTGGTGCTCCAGGAAGCATATATTGTGACAGGGATCAAACCTGGATCAGCTGTTTGCAAGATAAGTGCAGTACTTGCTGTACTGTCTCTCAAGCTCCATGTCTTTTCTTTCTTTTTCCTCTTCTTGCTTTTCTTCTTCCTCTTCTTCCTCTTTTTCTCCTCTTCATCATTATCACCTTCTTCAGCATCTTCATCTCCTCTTCCTCCTCCTCCTCCTCCTCCTCCTCCTCCTCCTCCTCCTCCTCTTCTTCTTCTTCTTCTTCTTCTTCTTCTTCTTCTTCTTCTTCTTCTTCTTCTTCTTCTTCTTCTTCTTCTGGATCTTGTTTTTTTTCTTTAGATAAAAATTATTATTTTGAAATTCAGGTAGGAGGAATAAATCCTAGATATCATTCATGTAACTTTTTTCTCTGCAACTAACCAAAATCCTTCTTGACTAAGTGTTTTAAATCTTTATATTGTTCTGAGCTCTCTTTTAAAATAGATTCTAAACTTGGGGTATGTCTACAGTTCTGCCTTGTCCAGTTGCAGCAATGATCCTTTTAAGTGTTTGTTTATGACACTCCTCCTTCCTTTTCACTTTGTCAATATAAAGAAACTCCATATGGTTGATTCACTAAGAATTCCCTCCACACATGATGTTTCATCTTAGAAAATCACATCACTCATCATCTTTACTGTTCTTGATATAAATCCTCATGTCCTCTTGCCCAATTTATAATTTAGCTCATTTCCATATAGATTTTTCTTTTATGAACTTTAATAATTTCCAAATACAATACTTTTGTTTTTATTATTTTTTAAAGTTTGTCTTTTAATGATTTATTGAGTCCATATTATGGGATCGAGGATCAATTAACTTCATATCTCATTGTGTATTTTTGTATTTTGTATTGTTTATTGTCTTATCACTCTCATCACCAAATCCCAGTACTGAACTATTAAAAACAAAAACAAAAACCCCTTTCAGATATTTTTCTATCCTACTCCCTTTCCTCTGGCAAAAATAATAGCTACCATGAGTTGGGGAGTTTCGTTTTGTTTTGTTCTTTTGGTTTCTTGTTAATTCATTTGCATATGCGTGTTGAACATCCAAAGACAATTTCACTTTTTTTTTATTATTTATTTTGGGCCACACCTCAAGGGTTACTCCTGGATATGCGCTCAGAAATTTCTCCTGGCTTAGGGACCATATGGGACTCGGGAAGATCAAACCTTTGTTCATCCTAGGTTAGCCTCGTGCTAAACAAATGCCCTACTGCTGTACCACCACTCCAGCCCCTCATTTTCACTTTCTTATTTTAATTAGCATACCCATTACTTCAAGTTATATTGACTTTTTCTAATAAAATTATTTTTATGTTTTTAAAATTATAGAGTAGTATTTTAGCTATAAAACAAAACTTTATCAGTCATCTTTAAATGACCATTTAGATTGATTCTACAATTTAATTATAATTACAAGTGCTATTACAAACATTGCTGCAGTTTTTCTAAATATTGTTTTCAAATTTTTTAAATAAATACCTCTGTATTATTGCTGGACTATACTCTATTTTGATTATTTTTTAAGAAACTGTGATTTTTTTTACATAAAAGTCTCTCCAGTATACATTTCCACCAATATTCTATATACTTTCTTGCTGCACATTTACATTTTTGAGTCTCACTTGTATGAGGTTTCTGTTTGCTTCTAATTTGAATTTCTCTAATAATAAATTCTTTTATAATTGTAATGTGTTTGGAGCCTCATGCATGTCTTCTTTGAAAAAAATATATCTTCCCAGACTTTAGCCAAGTTTTAAATTTTTTTTCGTCTTGTTTTTATTTTATTTTTTTCTCTCCCTGTTTTTTAATTGTTGTCACTGAGTGGTACAAATTCTTTACATATTCTAGAGATATATTGTTATATGCATGTCTAAATTTTTGATTTTGTGACAGTTTTTTTTTTGCTATGAGAATGTTCTTTTAAAAATTAAAAATATTTATGCTTATTTTTAATTTTGTTTCCAACAGTACTAGAGTTGATTTTTCCAAATCCATCTTTGATACTGAAACCCTTGACTGTCTCTTCATGGTTCCTTCCATGATTTTATTTCTGGGTTTGATATCTGTTTTTAGTCAACTTTTTGTATGTGGTTAAAATAGTGATCTAAATATTCTTTATTTTTCAATGTGGAACCCTAAGAATTTAATACTATTCAGTGAAATATTTCTTCTGCTGTATGATCCTTTATCATAGAAAAATATCAATAAAAGTTATTAGTTATTTCTTGGCCTTCTATCCTTTTCCATTTATTGGTTTACTTATATTCAACTGCTATTGTTTTGTAAGATAATATAAAGTCAGGGAACACGATGCCTCCATTTTTGTTTTATTCTCCTTGAATTTCTTTTCCTAGTTGTGGTCTTTGTGAATCTGTATAAAATTTACAACTCTTTTTTTTATTTCTGTGAAAAAAATACTATGAGCATTTTGCAAGATTCTATGTTGTATATGTAATTGCTTTAGGTAAGGTGGTTATTTTTAAATTCTTTTAATACATAAGCATATAATGTGTTTACACCATTGTGTTTTATTTATCTTTTAATATTGTGGTATAGGTTTTAGTAAATAAATATTAAACTTCCTTTGTAAAGTTTATTACTAGATTAAAAATAATTGTGGAGGTTCGGGGTCACACCAGATGCCTCATTCATTACTCCTGGTAGGCTCAGGAGTTACTCCTGGCTCTGTGCTAAGAAATTGCTCCTTGCAGGCTCAAGGAACATATGAGATGCCTGGGTTCAAACTCATGTCCATCCTGGGTTGACAGCATGCCCTACCGTTGTACTATTGTTTCGGCCCCTTAATATTACTTTTTTTTTATTAGTGGTGGGAAGGTTAGACTGGTGAAGGGCAACTTTTATTTATGACTGAAATTTAACTACAAACATGTTTGTGATCATGGTGATTACATAAATATATTAATTTAAAAAAAATTGCAAATGCTTGACTGTTGGAAAGGCAAGGCAACAACTCACTAGAGATTACAAATAATCTTGAAATAGGATGAATAATTTTATAGCTTTGAAAAAGATTCTATATTTGTTATCTACTTTATTCACAGAGCTTATTTTTATAATAATAACAAATTAAATAAAATTGACAATGCAATTTGTTAATTAATTATTTTGTTGTTTTGTTAATTATTTAGTTAATTAATTTTTAATTAACTCATTCAAAAGTGAGCAACTGTTGGTATGCTTTGGCATCACTGTAATAATAATCACGACAACGAAGGTTCAAAGAGGTTAAATCATTTGTCCAGGAGTCACATGACAACTACAGACTGAAGTTTCATACTCTGAGATATAACTTATAGAATTCTCTTTTTGTATCAGAAGTAGTTTAAAAATTATTTTTAAGTGATGGTGCATGTAGATTTGAAGGCATAAATCTTTTTTTTTTATACTTTTGTTTTTGGGGGGCAGACCCGGCAGTACTCAGGGGTTACTCCGGTCTCTATGCTCAGAAATCACTCCTGGCAGGCTCCAGGGACCATATTGGTGTCCCGGGATTTGAACCACAGTCCTTCTGCATGGAAGGCAAACGCCCTAACTCCATGCTATCTCTTTTTTTTTTTTTTTTTTTTTTTTTGGTTTTTGGTTTTTGGGCCACACCCGGTGACGCTCAGGGGTTACTCCTGGCTATGCGCTCAGAAGTAGCTCCTGGCTTGGGGGACCATATGGAACGCCAGGGGATCCAACTGCAGTTCTTCCTAGGCTAGCGCTGGCAAGGCAGACCCCTTACCTCTAGCTCCACCATGCCGGTCCCTCCATGCTATATCTTGGGCCTCATGGAAGGCATAAATCTTTTGGGAGAAAAATAGATTACCAAAACTTCAAAAGACAGTAGGGTTGAAAATCCATTGTAGATCATGAAAAAAAAAGGGGCAGGGGAAGCAAACAGCTAAGACAAGAAAGAAGGTGACTGGTCAGTGGTGGCCCCCAAATAAGCCATCCCAGCTTTAAAACAGCTGCTGCCTTTCATCTCTCACTCTAAAAAAAAAATAATAATAATATAGCTGTAAGTCGGAACACTTCTTTTTTTTCCATTGTCTGATCATTTGCTTTAAGGTTCTTTTTCAATCTCTTCTGCTAGATGGAGTTGTTTTGTATCTTATTTTCCAGATCACTGGTTCTGTCTTCAGCTGCTGTTACTCAGTTGGAGAGGCTTTCCATTGAGGTTTTCATTTCATCCATGGAATTTTTCAGTCCTGTTATATCAGTTTGGAGTTTTCAGATTTGTCTTGTGGTCTGTTCAGCTCAATCCATGTTTTCTTTGAGTTCTATGAAAATCCTCTATATTTCTTCTCTGAATTTCTTATTTGAAGGCTAACAAGGTGGTTGGGACTTTTCAGGTCATGTGAGCTGCCATCTTCATTCTCTATGCCTGTGTTAGCTTACGTTGTTTCCCCATTGTCAAACTTGTGCGGATTTTATCTAAGTGTTATGGTGGAGTTCATTTGCTAAAAGATGGAGTGGCAGCAAAGAGAAGGAGTGGCTGTGCTCCTCTGGCCCCACCCTTCTTGGGCATTCTCAGATCACCTTTGTCTCTGTCTCGCAGAGTCAGCTGGGGCTTCTGTGCAGGGGTAATTTCCAAGCTGTTGCGATGATCAGGCAGGTGTCCCTTGCAATGGCATCTGTGGTGACCCAGCCCCACTCTCTGGAATACTTTTTCTTAAAATTTCTTTTTCCTCACTTGTACATAGAAATTGTAACTTGTTTGTCCATGTAGAATTTATGCCCTGCCACTTTACTGAATTTAGTCATTTTTTCTAGTAAATTTTATTTTAATCTTTGAGGATTTCCATCATCAGTGTCATATTATCTAAAAACAGTATTTATTTTTACTTCTCTTTTCCAATTTTTATCCTTCTTATATCTTTTAAAATGTTCCATTTCTCTGAACAGGACTTCCAAAATGTTCATGACAAGTAGTGATGTTGAATATATGACTACTACTCAGGAGTGAGTTCAGAACATAGAGACAAAAATAAGACCTCAACTTCAACAACACAGAATTTGGCCCCAAAAGGAGAAAAGAAAAAAAGAGACATATAGATATGGACTTTATATCTGTTTTTTTGTTTGTTTTGCTTTTGTTTTTAGGCCACACTCGGTGATGCTCAGGGGTTACTTCTGGCTATGCCCTCAGAAATTCCTCCTGGATTGGGGGACCATATGGGACACTGGGAGATCAAAACGGGGTCTGTCGTAGGCTAGCGCGTGCAAGGCAGACACCTTACCGCTTGCACCATGGCTCTGGCCCTTGTATCTCTTAATATCATTGTGTACTTTTTTTTGGGGGGGGCACACTCGGTGATGCTCAGTTGTTACTCCTGGCTATGTGCTCAGAAATCACTCCTAAATTGGGGGACCATTTGGGAGGCCAGGGAATCGAACCGTAGTCTGTCCTAGGCTAGAACCGGCAAAGTAGATGCCTTTCTGCTTCACACCACTGCTCTGGCCCCTGTTAATATCATTATGTACTTTTTATCTTTCTTTTTGTTGATGTGGTATTTTACATTAATTTATTTGCATGTATTGAATTATCCTTTTATCTAGAGAAAATATTCCATTATACATGAATGATTCTCTTGGTGTATTAAAGATTTGACTTTTCAAAATGTATTGTAGATTTCATATATGACTCATATTTTATATATTTGTATGTATACATATATCTTTTTACAAATTTAGCTATTCTGTCTTTTAATTAGCAAATTAAGATCATTTTCCTTTAGGATTATTGATATATAGGGTTATATTAGCACCATTATATACTTTATTTTCTGGTTGTTTTGTGTTTGTGTTTCCTGTCCCATCTACCTCATACCCACTATGACTAATTTTTTTCTGTCTTTTTTTTAATTTGAAAGATTTTCCCTGAATATTCTATCCATTACTTAATTTTTGCTTCTCAGTGTCTCTCATCTGGATTTCTGTCTAGTGTTTACCATAAAAAATGATGTCATAATTTCTAAAAAGTAATTTTTGTGCTAATACTAACTCATCATCTATACTGGTTCTATCAATTTCTTTCTCCCCTTCAATTTTTGTTGCCATTTCATATCCCTATTATTTCTGGAATATAATAAATCTATCCCCTGGCTCAAGTTTTTATGATCTTTTGTTTCTTTTTAAGTAGAATAATTCCTTTCAGCATGTCTTGAAAAGCAGTTCTGGTAGTAGTTAATACTATTATTTTTTGTTTATCTAAATTTTTTCTCTATATTTAATAGAATTGTGTAGGGGAGATTTCTTGGTTGATATTTTTATTATGTTACAGTCTAATGGTCATTCCTCTTTTTTGTTGTTTGACTAGTTTCCATTGAAATGTCTGCATTAAATCTTTTAAGAGTCAATATGTTGAATTTAGGGTTTTTTTATGTAGCAACCTTCATTACATTTTTTTATCATTGACTTTGTTAATATATATTTTGGTGTAAATCTCTTTGAAATAAAAAATGTTAGTTTCTATGCTTCTAGATATTTCTTGTTAATCCTTTAAGTTTGGCAAGTTCTCAGTTATTATTTCATTGAACATGCTGTCTCTCCCTTCTTTTTCTTTAGCTTCTGGTGCTACCTAATGCTGCCCTTTACATTTCTAAAGAAATGTCATGTTTTCACAAGCTTTTCTTATATTTCAAGGTTTTATTTTCCTCTTCTTTTTTCTTTGAGTTATTGCTCTAATTTTATCTTCAATTTCCAACATTCTCCTGTAAGGTTGCATTTGATATTTTATATGTGTTTGAATTCCATTTAATATATTCTTCATAACAACCATCAGTGTTTGGATATCTTGTTTATATTCAGTCTTTATTGGCAAAAATTTTTTTGTTCATGTAGCTCATTTTTTCATATCTTATTTTTTCCTTGTCTGTATATTTTAATTGTCTTACTTTGGTAAGTTTTGTTATAATTTTGTCCTTCATTTTTATCAGTTACCTCCTCTGATTCTGGCCCAGAAGTAGCCTCTGAAGTCTGTCATTTTGTTTGATGAATTCCATTTCTTTTTCTCCTTTGCTTGCAGAATTTTTTAGTATAGATTTGGATCAGCTTCATTTCTTTCCTGTAGGTGGTGCTGTGGTTTTAGTGTTGGAGTTACTTCTTTCTATGCCCTGTAATGGGGAGTGGGAGAGCACTGGTAATAGATGAAAGCTCAGTTGATCACAGTATTGCCAGTAGGGTGAGGAAAAGAAGCAGCTCCAAGGGAGAACTTCACTTGGTGGACCTCAGCATCCTGTACATTCCAAATTCCATTCCTTACTAACAATTTAGCTTCAGTCTATATCTCTAGATTACACCTTGAATAGGAGAATGGATTTAGCTAATCCAGGTGGCATTAGACTTCCCCTCCCCCACAGAGCATTGTCAAGAAAATTACATCATTTTTGCATTTGTGTCATCTGATAGGTTGAAGGCTATGACAAAAATCCAACTTTCTCTAGCCAGAAAGTTTATACTCTGCAAAAACAAAACAAAAAATAACAGTAAAAGGACTCGATGCAGGAAACCTATGTTCTTTAGGATTTAGATAAATCTTAAAATATAGATGTTATCTTTGTTTCCCCCATCGATGGCTACTTTTTAATTTATTTTACTGCAAAATAAAAAGCTTTTGAATAATCCGGTAGTGTTCATTTCTTTTTTTCCATTATTTTTGTTTGTTTGTTTGCTTCTTTTGTTTTTGGGTCACACCCAGCAGTGCTCAGTACTCCTGGATCCATGTTCAGAAATCGCTACTGGCAGGACCATATGGGATTCTGGGATTCGAACCAATGACCTCCTGCATGAAAGGCAAACACCTTACCTCCATGCTATCTCTCCAGCCCCATAATTTTGTTTTTGTTTTTGTTTATGGGCCACACCCAGAGGCGCTCATGGCTCTATGCTCAGAATTCACTCCTGGCAGGCACTGGGGACCATATGGGACGCCGGGATTCGAACCACCGATCTTCTGCCTGCGAGGCAAACTCTCTGCCTCCATGCTATCTCTCTGGCCCCTCATTTCTTTTTTTTTCTATAAGTAAAATAATCAAAGTTAAACTATGGTTATGCAGAGAAGTGGATGATTGAGTACATACATGTTAAACAGGTTATATTATCTTGATCTTGCTTAGAAAGAACAACATTAAATGCTTAAACATCCTAAGCAGGATTTTTTTTCTTTTTTTTTATAATAATTGAGGGGCTCCTTTATAGAATGGTCAAGTGTCTGGCTATTGCAAACTTCTATTAGCACGTCAGTATCTTTTTCTCAAAAAAAAAAAAAAAAACAGTCTCAGAGTGAAAGCATACATTTATTTTAAACTCCCAGGGATCTACATTACAAATACACTATAATATCAAAATACCTCAAACTTCATGGCCTTCTCCTTCAAACTCTTTAGGCACCATTGAAGCGGTTAAAACATCATGACCAAGAGAGAACAGCTTGTGCGACAACCTGGAGAAGTCAGAATCTAGTTTTGTTCTCAAACAAACTAAAAGTCCTCCATCACCATAATAATCGAAAGAAGTGCTAAAGTAGCATATCTAAGATATTATGGGTAACTTTCAAACATCCAGGAAGCTAGCCAACTACTAGACCTATTTCAATTTTAAGAATATCCAGATACATCATGAATTTTTTTCTTAAGGAGAGAAAATAAATAAGAAAAAAATTCAGAAGTTGGAGGCCGGAGAAATAGCATAGCAGTAGAGTGTTTGCCTTGCATGCAGCCAATCTAGGACAGAAGGTGGTTCAAATCCCGGCATCCCAAATGGGCCTCGTGCCTGACAGGAGTGATTTCTGAGCACAGAACCAGAAATTACCCAGAGTTTCACTAAGTGTGACCCCAAAATAAACAAACAAAATTCTGACATTGTTAGTTGATGAAATCTATTACTACCCAGTTGAATTGGGTCTGGTGGAGTCCCCATTTTACACAGCATTCACAGTAGAGATACCACCTGATTAATCAGACATATAATCAACTATTCTCCAAAATATAATTATCATATTCCTGCATGAAAGAAACAAAGCATCACCCTACATCTTAAGTTGGGTATTAGAAAGGTGATAGTGATATGATAATTAAACTCAGCTTTCCACATGCCAAATATTTTATGCAGTTGTACAATTTAGGTATAAGTTAAAGCAAGACCATTTCATTTATAAAATCATGATGAATAATTATTCACTTCTATAAAATGTATTAAATCATTTTCTACCACTATACATTTGATGTCTATCATAGTCATATTGTCTCTGTATCAGGTAATAAGTATTGTCGTTTGACCTCTGTCACTCCTGTCTTCCATTATTGCCTGGAACTCCATTTAAAGGCAGTATCTATACCTTTATCAATGTCCAAAAGAGAACAGCACTCATTATTGGATTGTTAACTACATTGGTGAAAGAAATGCCCTCTGGACTCTTTTAGAAGATCTAATTGCAAGTTAAAGTGAGTCACATGATAAATCACTGCAGTGTCTCTATCTTCCCAACTCTCAAATTCTTCTACACTCTGCCAAGGAATTTATTGCATATTATCTGATATAAGCCATCATTGATCCAGTTTTCAGTCAAGCAGAACAGTTATAAAGTCTGGGATGATGGGGTAAGCTCATTATATTAGGCTCATATGTGAATTTATATTGGTTAATATGGCCCAATTTTTATGATTTTTTTTATATATCTCAACTCCCTTAACATCTATTATAGTATAACACATATCAGTTTCTGCTAATAAAAACAACACATTTGTCATTTTTTAATGTTGTGGCTTTTTTTTTTCTTGTTAGCATTTTGACCTCTACTTATATAATTAGAAACAAACCTTTCTCTAGATCTAGATAAGCTATAAGGAGAAATGACTGGAATTCCTTATGGAAAAGTTGCTTTACATTAGTTGTTTTTCAGAAAAAAATAATCTTATTTACAGGGTTGAGGAAACACTCAGTAAGAAAGCTTCAAAGTTTTGGGGCTAAAGAGATCTTAGGCACTTGCCATTCATGAGCTGACCCAAGTTTGATCTCTGGTATTTGATCTGAGCACTACTAGGAGTAATTTCTGAGCCAAAACTAAGTTACTCGTGAGCATCACTGGATATAGCCCAAAAACAAAACAAAAGAAAGCTTCAGTGTATTAATATATTAAGTCCACTTAAAATGATCTAAATTGACCTGTCATTCTGATTCTTCAGAATCTTTTTTTCCTTGATCAATACCATGTTTCACAAAAGAGTTCTAGTGTCTGACTTAGCCAATATTAAAATTAAACAATAAATAAGATTAGACACTGCTATCATATTTTGCCAACATTAGGCTTTTACCTATAAGATTTTAAAATTGTGGTATTTTTTAATGCTCCAAATGCCCCTGACTTACCTTGAGTAAGGAATATAAAGCCTTGAGCTTCTTATTTTGTCTCTACTCCTCAGTTCAGTTACAAAGAGCTCTCTTAGTTCACAATTATTATATTTATATTCCCATTATGAAATGGCATTAAATAAATCACAAAACCTACCAAAATCTTGGATTTAATTTGCACTTCACTGTAGGTGATCTTAAGTAGTTTATTATTATTATTATTATTGAAATTCCCTATGGATCCAAAATTCCATAATGCACTAATGGAACCCTTTCTTTCAAACTCAACTGAGTTTGGCAGTCAAAACCAAATTCATGTCCTTAAATAAATACATCTGCAATAAGGTTATATATCAAACAGTTATCCAGTCCAATAAAATTTAATAAATGGAGATTATTCCACATATTTTAAAAAGAAGAGAATGTAATATAAATAGCAGGTCTGCACAAAACAGTAGGAAGTGCTAGAAGAAAAGTTAGGGGTTACACTTATAATATTTATCCAAGGAAAATCAATATAATCTTCATCCAGAAATCAGAGTTTTCCTCCTACTGCTTTAATCCAAGAGATTAGTTATCTGGAGCAAGAACTCTAATACTCTAAAACCTGAATGTTTTTTTATATGCAAGTACAAACATTAATAGGAAAGAATTCCATATAACTTCTCTCTTGAAAAGTTTGCACCTATGAACATAATTTACTTTTCTGGACTCTCTATGAAAAGGAACTCTATGCAAATGTAGTTGATTCCTTCCAGAAAGAGAGATGTATAGAAGAAATTTGTCACACTAAGTACCTATTATTCATCACAAGGTTGTGTTTTCTGTTATTTAATGGAAGCATATTGGGCGTGCTCTGTACTCATGACTCTGCTCTGAAGGATCACTCCTGCTGGGCTTCTGAGAACCACATAGGTAGGGTACTAGAGCTAGAGTATGGGTTGGCTGCGAGCAAGGCAAACACCTATTATATTTTACTCTACTATCATTAAGAATTTTATCTTAGTTGGCTAAACAGAAATAATTTTCAGACTGACTATAGTGTGGACATTTCCAAATATAGAAAACCACATTATCAAGAACTCCACAATATATAGTATTCTTAATATGCATTTAAATCACTAGCATGCAAACCAAATCTAGGAGAATAGTTTGGTTACAGTCTAAGGAACAATCTCAATATCAGTCTTTTTCACAGGTGACTCAGCTTTACTGTCAAAAAATCCTATGGTAGGATTATACTTCTCTTTCAAGCTACTTATGAGCGAAAACATATTTACCTTCTTATGATGTTTGTTTAGTAGTCTCAGTAATTGTCTAGGTTCTAACCAAGAAACTTAAAATCTCTTTGTAGAGATTCTAGAATCTAAATAAAAAAGCTGAGCTTTACCAGTGAGAATCAAGTGAGAATCACCAGTGAGCATACACTATACATGTATCTAGTCATAGTAATATTTGAAAGCATATTTATTCAAAAGAAATACTATTTTGTCAGAAAGTGGTTTTGTGATGGTAATTACCATAATTAATAAACCTAACTTTTATTACTATTATTGTTATAATTGTTAGTTTTTTCTCATTTAATTTTTTTCTGAAGACCATACTCAATTATTTTTCCCAAAGATTTAGAAATAAAGAAAAGAGCTCTCAAGGTAGCTAACGCTTTCTATAATTATATATGCATATATATTTAATATACATATTTGTAAATTTTTACTTCCCATGGGAAGCTGAGTCTCAATGTACATTAAATGTTTAATAATTGCATATTTTTCACAGTAGACCAGTAGGTTGCTAGGTCATTAATTCATTGCCTCTACCAATTTGTGAAATAGTCTCATATTGGTCATTTCCAGATTTATTTTTAATTTGTGGAATAGTACATGCAAACAAAGTTAAAAAGAATAATCAGATCTAAAACTATAAGGTATATAGAACAACATGTAGGTGAAACACTCCAGGACATTGAGACTAAAGGCATCTTTAAGGAGGAGACAGCACGCTCCAAACAAGTGGAAGCAGAGATAAACAGCTGGGACTATATTAAGCTGAGAAGCTTCTGCATCTTAAAGGAGATAGTGCCCAGAATACAAAGGCCACCCACTGAGTGGAAGAAATTATTCACCCAATACTCATCAGATAAAGGACTAATATCCAAAATTTACAAGGTACTGACAGACTATACAAGAAAAAAACAACTAACCCCATCAAAAAATGGGGAGAAGAAATGAACAGACACTTTGAAAAAGAAGAAAAGCAAATAGCCAAAAGGCACATGAAAAGATGCTCAACATCACTAATCGTCAGGGAGATGCAAATCAAAACTACTATGAGGTAGCACCTCACGCCACTGAGATTGGCACACATCACAAAAAAGGAAAACAAGTAGTGCTGGCGGGGATGTGGAGAGAAAGGAACTATTTTTCACTGTTGGTGGGAATGCCGTCTAGTACAACCTTTATGGAAAGCGATATGGAGATGCCTTCACAAACTGGAAATTGAGCTTCCATACAATCCAGCTATACCACTCCTAGGAATATACCCGAGGAACACAAAAATACAATACAAAAATCCCTTCCTTACACCTATATTCATTGCAGCACTATTTACAATAGCCAGACTCTGGAAACAACCCAGATGCCCTTCAACAGATGAGTGGCTAAAGAAACTGTGGTACATATACACAATGGAATACTATGCAGCCGTCAGAAGAGATGAAGTCATGAAATTTTCCTATACATGGATGTACATGGAATCTATTATGCTGAGTGAAGTAAGTCAGAGGGAGAGAGAAAGATGCAGAATGGTTTCACTCATCTATGGGTTTTAAGAAAAATGAAATACATTTTTAACAGTATCTCAGAAACAAGAGAGATGAGGGCTGGTAAATGCAGCTCATGACATGAAGCTCATCACATGATTGCAGTTGGAGAGATGACTACACTGAAAACTATCATAACAATGTGAATGAATGAGGAAAGTAGAAAGCCTGTCTCAAGTACAGGTGTGGGGGGGGTGGGGAGGAGGGAGATCTGGGAAATTAGTGGTGGGAATGTTGCACTGGTGAATGGGGGGGGTGTTCTTTACATGACTGTAATCATACAACTATAATCATATTTGTAATCACGGTGTTTAAATAAAGATAATTATAAAAAAGTGAATAAGAATGAATTAAAATGTATCAGTGAAGCAGTATGTTACATTTGAAGAAAAAATTTAATTGGAAATTCTCATGTCTTTCAAATCTTCCATCACGTATTGCCAAATCAAATTTTGTTTCAGAAGGTTACATTTTTCCAGTGGCATAATATCTTTTAAAATAAATAATATATGGAGCCATAAGGGCATTGCCTTGTGCAGCCAAGCCGGGTTTGATCCCAGAAATCCCATATAGTTTCCGGAGCCTGCCAGGAGTGATTGCTGAGTGCAAAACCAGGAGTAATCCCTGAGAGCTTCTAGGTGTGGCTCAAAATTAAAACAAAGTGAAACAAAAGGGTGATGTATAGAAATAGAACCAAAGAATAATAGCTTCAAATTATGTTAATAGACCTTTAATCCCAACCGATTTCATAGGAGAAAATGCAGGATCATTCCTGCATTCAACAGAGTTGAAGAAATAATTCATTTTTATCCTTCTTCAGGGAAATTTTAGAAAAAAGTAAATTGCTGAAGGCAAAATCAGAAGCCTCAAAATTACTGGTGAAGCACCTTCTATTTTTCTTAAAGAAAGCAAATTTGATTCCAGAGTATCTGAAAGATTTTAATGTTGATCCTCTTTAAAGTTCATCCTCTTTTTTGCCTATGTGGGTAAACTGCTTTCAAGAAAAGCTGCTTATTTTAAAACCATAAACCACTTCAGAAAGAAAAATCAGAAAGAGAAATTAGTTGCCTTTACTCCTGTCAAGATTTTGTCAAGTTAATGAGAAGTTTTGCTCATAAACAACTCGCTATCTGGTAAACGGAATTTGGCAGAGTCTTATAGCTAGAAGGAGAAAATAGGACAATAGTGAATGAGAATCAACGTTTTGCCTTTTCTAGCTAATGACAGAAAATCTGTGATTCTGCAGCTATAGTTAGAATAATTTAATCCTGAAGAAAAAAATTGTTATAGAGTAGAAATAGCCTAATCTTGAAATTCTTTTGGTTTTGCTTTAGCTTGTAACTGTCTAACAGGAGACATTTCTTTTTGAAACATTAATCATTTGCTTTTCTTATACATTCTTATTTTGATTAGAGTTAATAAACTTGGCTTTCCTTGCTTTCATCAGGTTCAAAGAACCTTCTATTAGCTTAATTTTTTTGATAGAATAATTTTTTAGGGTATATATAGCTATTTCCTCAGAACTTGATAATTGCCAGAAAAGGGAAAAGGTTAAATATTGATTAATCAATTTTTCCATACATGTCCAGGAAGATTTAAGATTTATATGTATTCATGTGCACTATTCAAAAATCAAAGATATGGGGCTATAACATGCAATTAATTTGATTTCATTTTGTTTAATACAGTAAATCTTGGGACTAAGTCTTATACCTTTATATAATTGCACCATATCCCAGGTGAAATTAAGCACAGCTTTGAACAGAAATGTGAAGAAAGCTATGGCAAATTGGGTTTGAAGAAAGTAGATTCTGAAACACACTTAGAGAGGGTTCCTATGATTATAGTATTTGAAAAATACCAGGAAAGGTATAAAAAATATAGAGGGAAACATGAAGACATATTTATTTCTTAAAGTAAGTCTAAAGTGAGCCTTTTACCCTTAGGAATGATGATTTATTTGACTAAATTAGAATAGAATGTCCAGAAATCATGCCTAGCAATCTTCAGGTAAATGTAACCTAGAGAAGATGGCAATCATGAATGGCTGTTTTCTCCAAGTGTTAAATTTCTGCCAAGAGAGCTGGAGCATTTCCTAGAATGCCAACCACAGAAGCTAAACTTGTTCAACTTTATGCTGACCACAATGTTCAGATTCCTCCTTAATCTTATTAGCCTGCATCCTAAGGGTTTTTATGCTTATGTTTATTTCTTTGGAGACCACATCCAGTGATGCTTAGGACTTACTCCTGGCTCTGTACTCAGGGTTATCTTTTGACTGTGTTCAAGGCACCTTGCTTGGTACCTGGGATTGAACCTAGGTCAGCTACATACATGGCAAGAGTCCTACCTGCTGTACTATCACTTCAGCCCTCTCACATGCTTTTCTTCTTTCATATTCAATGGTTTTCATTAAGATATATATATTTCCAGATTACATTAATCTGACTAAAAGAGTTTTCATTCTTCAAATCTAGGAGAAATGGATACATTTTATTAACATTGACTCTCCAGTGAAAAGAATTGAGACATTAGTACATTCCTAGTATCATGGAGAATGATAAAAATTAAGAACAGCAAGCAATTTAAGTTCTTAATTATATGGCCACTGCTCTCACTGTTGGATATTACTTCACTATAAATTTGAAAAACGGTGTGACCTATCAGTTCTCTCAATAACAGCGATAAGGAGAACACTGTGTCTTAAATCTTGGCTTTTAAGTCACTCAACAGATGAGAATAACTATCGTAGGATTGGAAAACAGGATCTCCATGTTGGGTTACTCCTGATCACATAAAGTAACATCTTTGTGAATCTTGTAAAAATAACAGAATAAGAGGCATAGTAGCCATTGTGGAACTATAGAAAAAATCCTGATGCTGGGCCCGGAGAGATAGCTCAGCGGTGTTTGCCTTGCAAACAGCCGATCCAGGACCAAAGGTGGTTGGTTCGAATCCCGGTGTCCCATATGGTCCCCCGTGCCTGCCAGGAGCTATTTCTGAGCAGACAGCCAGGAGTAACCCCTGAGCACTGCCGGGTGTGGCCCAAAAATCAAAAAAAAAAATCCTGATGCTATCAGGTGTGATTAAAGAAGAACATGCAATAGACATAATTGACAGAACGTCATTGAATATATTGATCATAAACAAGACACTTATTTCCAGGACCCATATTAGTTATTGTAAATGAACTTTCACACCAATAATAGCTTAATGCTTTTATTACGTGATTTTAAAAAGAATAAACCCAGTATTAAAGAAGTATACTGGTTCGCCTGCAACACAGCTGGTAACTGAATGAGCCAATATTTGTGCTCCAAAGTCAAAGTAATTTCCATCACATCTTATGCCATCAACATTCTTGGATAACTTTTTTTGTTTGTTTGTTTTTGTTTTTGGGTCACACCTGGCAGTGCTC
This sequence comes from Suncus etruscus, assembly GCF_024139225.1. Taxonomy (NCBI): domain Eukaryota; kingdom Metazoa; phylum Chordata; class Mammalia; order Eulipotyphla; family Soricidae; genus Suncus; species Suncus etruscus. The sequence continues at coordinate 29,852,815 of NC_064850.1, read as the reverse complement.
AGGGGTTACTTCTGGTTCTACACTCAGAAGTCGCTCCTGGTTGGCTCAGGTGACCATATGGGATGCTGGGATTTGAACCACCGTCCTTCTGCACGCAAGGCAAATGCCTTAGCTCCGTGTTAATTCTCCGGCCCCTTGGATAACTTTTAGAGCAGTTCAACATGCTATAACTTGAAAGGTTACAATTTTAAACTGTTTTTAATGCTTTTTTAACTTACTGGTCTGGATGTAATTTCTTTTAATATTCTCTAAACTAGACCTGATTATTTTAACTTGTGCTCATGCCAAAAATGATTTGTATGTTTAAGTGTTTTTCTCTGAATTCCCAAAACACATTAGAAATCCCCCTAAAACTTTGTCACACTGTGATTTACTTACCGAGACTATCATCACTGCCCTATAAAACTAACAGGTTTTTTTAACTTTGTGTTGGTTTTTTTACATTGAAATATTTGTTATTTTATGTAAATTTTTATTTATGTTTCTCCATTTCATGTTTACTTATAAAACAGATGGGGTTCATCTAAATTCATTAATGAAAGCTATTAAAATAAATGTTTCGAAAACATATCTGGAGTTTTTAATTCCTCTAGGAAAAAAATCAATAATTTTGAAATGCAAGTGTATAAGGATTTAATGTATTTGAAGTATGTAGGTGTACCTATCTGAGACCCTGGTTTTAGGTGTAGCTTTCTGAGACCCACCCATTTCTGGGAGGGGTCTTGGGAACCAGATAGTAGGTGTAACCTTACCTGCAAGACCCCTCCCATTTCTGGGGTCTTGGAAAAGTTAGAAAAGCCTTGGACCAAAGGGATTCGGGGCCCTTTCGGCCCTGCTGAGCTCTCTGGCTTTAGGGTCTCTGCCTCTTTTGGTCTTGGACCAGGATGGAGGACAAAGGGAAGATGGCTGAAAGGGTTAAGACGCAGGGTAGCCTAGAATGGCTGAATGCTTAAAAGGTTATGAGATAGGCCACACACATGTGGTGAATAGGGCATGAATAAAGTTAATGCTTCCTGATGCTTGTCTCTGGATGAGTCTAATTTCCGCCTTTCACCTGGGCCTGGGACTCGCTGGCTGGATGGGGTTGCGGAGCCACGTGGCCTGGGATGGCAGAGAGAAATCCATCGCCATCCACCGCCATCCAGCGCCATCGTTAATTATTTGATACAACAGAAGTAAAGAGGTATGTAAGTCTATTAATGTTTATGGTAGACAAAGTTAGGGCAACGCCACCTTCAAAGTGCAGAATATTCTCTGTGTCTGTATTTATGTCACTTTAGTCTGCCTTTTATAGCCTACTCTTACAACCCCTCACCACTACCTTAGTGTTTTATCTCAGGTGATTTCACCTTTGATTTCCTTGTGTTTAAGTAGTTTTAGCAAGGTTTCTAATTGCTAGGCAGAATTTTAATATTGAAAAACACATGATTAAATAATTTAATAATGTTTGCTTGCTAAAATTAACTTAAATGCAAGTTTTGGTCTTGGTAGAAAAAATACCTGTTTTAAAATAATAATTCTAATGTTTAATAATGTGTTCATATTTTAGCAAATACCCAACTTGGAATTAACACATTAAAATTTTCATAACAAAGAGCTAATGAACTATAATCATAAGTAAATTTTTGTAAAAAGATATGAATAGATAATACCTCAATCAGAATCTCCAGGATCACTTTCCAACAACATAATTACAAGGCATTCATATAAAATAAGCAATAAAATAGTGTAAACTATTTAAAGGTCAACATTATATAAACATCTTTAATAAGATAATGGAACATTATTAAAATTAGTATGTGATGTAATTAAATGGTTTATCGTTTACTGGCAGGGATTCTTGGGCAGGGATTCTGTTTTAAAGAAAAAATTTTGAAATTTTTATCTTCTGTGAAGAACCTTTATAACTGTATTGAAAAGTCCTAAAAATTAACATTTATAATGATTTCAAAATAATTATTCCAAAATTTTATAATGATTTTATTTTTTAAATGATCAACCATAATGATATACTTTTTGTTTTTGTTTTGGGGCCATATCCGGTGACACTCAGGGGCTACTCCTGGCTATGCACTCAGAAATTGCTTCTGGCTTTGGGGGACTATATGGGGACCACTGGGGATCAAATTGATGTTCGCCCTAGGTCAGCCATGTGCAAGGCAAATGCCCGGACCCATGATATACTTTTTTAAACTTCAAAAATAAACTGGCAGATTTAGTGTTTAGTATATGTTCTATGTCATCAAAAATAAATAATAATATTAGCACATCCATAAGATGTTCTGTTATTTTAGTTTAAAGTTATTTTGAAATTTATTAACTTTCACATAAAAATAGTGTTAAGGTAGAAAATGTAGTGAATATTAAAAATAAAGTCGGGGGGCTTAGGGTTTGGGCTTAGGGCTACATCAGGCAATGTTCAGTGCTTAATCTTGGCTCTGTGCTCAGGGATCACTCCTGGCGAGCCAAGGAGACCCTATTGGATACAGAGATTGAACAGAGATTAACCATGTGCAAGTTAAAATAACAAGATGTAGTATAGCTCTGTCTCACTAAAATACTATTTTGCTTTACCTGATGTTTTTTATAGGGATTTCTATCTTGATACTTTTTATTAAAATCAAGTTCTTTAATACATATGTACTAAATACTACAATTTGAATTTCTGTTTAAGGGCAACTAACTTAATCAAAATGAGTTCTTGCTTTTCTTCATATTTATTCAGAACTTTTCAATGTTAATAGAATGGAATGTGTTGTAATCACTACATTGAGCACTTGTTAGAAATTATCTCAATGAATCCTCACAAGCATTATTATGCTGTTTCATATCTGAAGACTCTCAGGTCTAAGAAAATTAAATAATACCACACAAATACAAACTGGGAGTTCTTTGTGAATACGACAGAATCCTGCTTTTACGAAAATGCATGTTGCTTCTCAAACATATCAATTTTACTATTGTTCTACTAATAGAAGCTGTATCAATCTTAAATACTTAAAACTTGATCTTTGTAGTTTTCATTTTCTATTTCATTCTGAAATTTACAAAATTATAGAATGTGATATTCAATTAGCTAAACTAACTTCATAGAAATTTTACAATACTGAACCAAAATTGAAAGGCCAAATTAATGAGCAATAACATAAACAACTAGAGATTATAAGAAGCAAACTAGAGAGATAGATGCTTTTATACAAGACACAGGGAAAATTTGGTTTATGTCTTATAAATTTTTAGACATTGATTTAGTGTATTTCAGAAAGTAGCTGTTTTTGTATGGTGTCATTAACTATACTGTTGTTTGAACAATCATTTCAATTACTTCCTGTAAAGATGAAAAAATTAAAGCATAATATACATAAGGTTAAAGTTTTGTGAGGGTTGGTACAAGCATAAACATAGTTTTGTACATCTTTAAACTTAGAATTAAAGTGACTATTTAAGTAATGCAGTTCCTGTCCATTAGAATGAGACACTAATTTTCTAGAGATGCAACTGACATCTACATCACATAACTAGACACCCCTTGTTTTAGATTCCATAGTCAGATTCAACTAAAGACCATATGTAAAAGTCTCAAGAATGAAAAAAGCTGGGATACAAACTATTAAATAGACTCTTACCAAAAGAATAGAATTCGGCTATAGACCACAAGAATGCCAGTATTGATTTATACCTATTAAAAGATTGTCTTGAAACCAATTAAACTCTCCAGTCAAGAAATAGAAGTGGAAGTATTTCCCTTCTAATGTTTAAAAGAATGGCCTTCTAGGCTTCTTAAGCAAGAAAAAAAATATATATATATAAAAGAAAATTAGGCTAATAGAAATTCTAGTGAGACAGTAGTTTTGCAGTTATTTTTAACTACCATTATCACAAAATGTGCAAAATGAGAAAAAAGCATGACCCAGGAAAAGAAAATGCATGACCCTGAATTAAAAATTAAATTAAAAATTTAGAATGGCTTGATAAATATTAATAGACAGAAGAATTATTATATTTTTGTACAATGCTGACCCTGATTTTATTCCAGGCACTATAAAAGATCCCAAAGCTGTGAGTAGAGCTCTATGTACCCCAAAATCTTCACTTCTCCCCAAAATGGCATTGGGAGCAAAAAATAAACTGTATGACAGCTAGTAGGCTAGCACATTTACATTGCAAAATATTTAAAACTCATTTCCATTTGGTTGCTATTATCTCTGCTCTCTGTCAGCAAAGTGTAGGTGTTGAAATTCTGGTAGATCATATAATAGAAGGAAATACAGTTATATTATTTAACATGAATTTTTTAAACAGAAGCTCAAATCTTAATTTTCTATGTTTTCCCTTTTGTCTTCAGGATATCACTTCTTGTGATCTACTTGATGATACTTCTTGAACTTGAATCAAATTTTAACAATAATCACACTTGTATGGATTATCTGATCATAGGGGAAAGATGTTACTTGACAAATTCTATTTTTGTCCATCAGATTAGAATGTTGAAAGATTCTATTCACTGTAATCAATAGACTTGATATTGTTCTGTGTTACATTATGACATCTCATTTTCCCCAATTTTTTAAAAATAAAGGTAAAAATATAAAACTCCTTATTAGACTTGTAGACTTGTCTTAAATATACATAGTTATGTGGAAATCTAAGTATTACTTGCCTTTAAAGACATATCTACATGTAATGCTAATCTTAATACTTGAAAGGATTTGTTTTGTTCTGTAACATTGATAAAGTTACACTGTGCTTAAAAATTAAGTAAACCTTATAAATTAAAGCTGTATTTCACTCAGTTCTTGTTCACCTCCAGAAATTAAGTTAATAGTTCTAAATTATTTTTATTATAGGCCAGGGTTCAACATATAGAATTCTCTATCTCTGTTAAGATAAAAGAAACTGATGATTAGAAACAATTCAAGTTATTCCAAGGCCTATTGACAGATATGTAGCAAAGAAACATGACAGCCTGAGTTTTTAATTCTTAACAATTACTGGTTTGGGTCACCTCTTTTGGGGATATCATTTCCAAAACAGCTGTTTTTTCCTACTTTAACTGCAGCATTATTCACAGTAGTCATAATCTAGAAGAAACCCAAAGGCCAAAGGACAGAATAGATGAGTAGATATAGAAACTATAGTATATCTATACAATGGAATTCTATACAACTGTATGAAAACTCATCCTTTATTTTTCATGCATGTATCAAGTATACATGATATAACCATACATAAAAGGGTTTTTTTACATGAATGGACATGGTGAGTATAATGTTGAGTGGAATGAGTCAGGGGGAAAGGAACAGACATATAATATTCACATTCATTTAAAATAGAAATGAGGGCCAAGGGACCGGAGAGATAGCATGGAGGTAGGGTGTTTTCCTTGCATGCAGAAGGATGATGGTTTGAATCCAGGCATCCCATATGGTCCCCTGAGCCTGCCAGGAGCGATTTATGAGAGTAGAGCCAGGTGTAACCCCTGAGTGCTGCCGGGTATGACCCAAAACCCCCCCAAAAAAAGAAAGAAAGAAAAGAAATGAGGGCCAAAAAGACTGGTCTATGGCAGGAAGCTTGACACAAATTTTGTGTGTATTGGTGGGGGGGGGGTAGCAACATTAGGACAGAGAATGATCCACAATAGCCATAATAGCTGAAAATAATCATTCTAGACAAGAACTAGGTGTTGAAGAAGATAAATTAATACACATATTATAGCCTTTTAGTAACAGTATTTTAAACCACAGAATCTAAAAGGGAAAAATGAAAGAAAATGAGAGTAAGAGAGAGTGAGAGAGATAGAGAATAAGATAGAGTGAGAGAGAAACTATGTCATAGAGGTAGGCTGAGTTGATGTATAGTAGATAGGACGAAAACTGGGACAATGGTAGTAATAAAAGTAGAGGTGTTAGAATAATGTATCACTGAAACTCATGTAAGAACTTTGTATTTGTGTATCTCATGGTAGTTAATAAAAATTACTTGGCCTCATGAAAAATATCTGAGTTAATCTGATGTGAGCCTTTAGATGATACACGCCATATTTTTCAATACAAGATATGGAGGTAGTACTATTCTTTTTTGTTATTGTTTTTAAAAATGTTTAAAGTCCCTAATTTTTTACATGTGAGTAATCGATTTCAACCAGCAAACTGTCAGTATGTTTTGCTTGATTGTTTACACATACTTTGTATATGTTCCTCAATGGTGACATTTTGTGGCAAGGTAATTCTTTAAGACATTTTTTATATTTTTGTAGCTGTCAGTAATATATAAAAAGGACATTGTTCAAACCATTTTAATAGTTCTCTCAGCCCTTGCTGTGGGTGTAAACAAAGCCTGATCACATCAAAAGTTTTCAAATTTGACAAATGTGTGGTCACCAAAAAATCAAAAACAAAGTTTCTGTAAAAAATAATAAAGACTAACCTAGAAATGTTTTAAGACATTTTTGTTCCCTCTTGTGAAATGAAGTCTTGTGAGTAGGGCTTACATTACATAGAATTATAAAGATCATTCTGAGGCTTTTTTTTTTAAATAACCCAAGGGAAGATGGATGTTGGATAAAAAGGGCAAAAGGATGTTGGTTTAGAATGACGTACACCTGAAACCTATATGATAATAAAATGTTAAATCAACCAAAACTTAAACTTTTAAAAATAATTCATCCGTAAGAAAGTGACAGGATATTGTTATCCTGGTTGTTTCCTTTTACAGGAAGCCTGATTGCACTGCAAGACTCTATGAACTTCTTATTTTCTCCCAAAATATGTGCTAGTTGTCTGCCAGGGGTTGGTGACTACCATACACAGCACTGGAAAAACAATGAATAGAATAGGTTCTGTCTCCAGTGACACAGCCCTGAAAGCATTAAAAATATAGGTGTTAAAAATCAATTTATTTCAAGGCTATATTATTTATTTTAGGGGTCCTTTAATTGACAATTGCTATGCAATGAATAAAAAAGGTTTTTTTTTATTTTGTTATCCTCCCTCCATGCACACACACTCAGGGACATAGAGGATGGGAAAGACAGGAGAGCATTTGAATTATGTCTTAAAAGAGGAATAAATTTAGCATAGGTAAAAAGTGTCAACAACAACAACAACAAAACACAAAAATCTTAAACACCACTAGAGAAGAATGACAAAGCTTGAAATCAGGAGACTGAAAAATTAGGAGACTGAAATTGTTGTTTGGGGTTTAGTTTGTTTCTATTTCGGTTTTGCGATCAGATCCATCAGTGCTCTGTTGTCAGGGATCATGCTGAGAGGTGCTTGGGGAACCTTATAGGGCGCTGGGGGAAAGTTTTTTTAATTCCCGGTGCTACCACCCAACCTGTTGTTCATTTTACAAGTTAATTAAATTGAGCTTGAGCTAATGAGAGGTAGCTGAGAACACAAGTGATAGGACACCCATGCCACAATCAAAATCTGGATTCTTTCTTCAAAGTAGCAGTCATGAAATATTTATAAAGCAGAGATGTGCTACATTCACCTTATTACACATGGTTCTACAATACATATGTAAGACTGAATTGGAAATAGATAAAAAGTTCTTTGGCATGTTAGATTTGAGAAAAAGTTAGCATGTAAGCTCCATGATCAATTTTGTAGATGGGTTATTTAAATATGCTGTGTGAATGCTCAGAGAAAACACGGAGGTGATAAAAAAAACTCAGGACATAAAAATAACAGCAGTTTCCAGAGAGATATTTGCTGATTCATAGGTAACAGTCCTGGAAAAGTCTTCGGCATCCTAATTTACCTGGCCTCAGCAAATATTTACTGAATAAAAACAAAACTAAAACAACAAAGAGATCTACTACTTTAACTGGATAATCAATAGATTTTCTGTCTCAGAATGCTTATATTTGATTAAGGCAAGATAAACTCAATATGGACACTGATTAAGATAAGATTCTCCTAAAGATAAATTAAAATTTTCACCTGAATTAAACTTTATACCAGGAAAATGAACACATGGGTTTATTAATTGTTGTATGCACAAAATGGTATATCGTTTGTAATAGTCCTTATCTTTCACTATAACTAAAATAAAACCAGGATATAATTAATACTAAATGAACAATTTGTGCTATAGGAGAAGCCAGTTTTCTAATATTGTCATATAATAGATTCTAACATAGAAACAAATAGTTTAGAGCAAACTCAAGTATGAAAAATTCATTTCTAAAAATAAACTTACTTGAAATGTTTTAACAGTTCTCTTATATATCCTTAAGGGTGTAGCATACGTCAATTACTTCTGAAGCCTGCAAATCACATACATAGTGCAGCTATAAAACAAAAAACAAAATTTCTAAACCTATATGAATAACTGACCAGGGAACTCAAATGATTATTAGTTTTCCTTGATTTTCTTCTTTCTTTCCTTGATTTTCTATGTTATCTGACTAAGTAAAGGTGTAATTTTTCCATCAAAAAGTATTAAAAACTAAGATTTTTTCCCTGAATGTTGGCTAGTTTTAAGGCTAATGAAATTGTCAAGAATAAAAACAAATATTCTGAAGCATGCTGTTACAACTTCCAGATTTTACCATTTACAAATTTTGTAACTGACCTAATCACTTCACTTCTCGGGAATCTTGTATAATCTGAAAAATTTAGAAACCACACATTGCAAGGTTAAAGAAAAAAATGTGATGACATGAATTTAAGCTTTTAGAGTAAGATCTTTTCTACACACAGGAGTCCAGTAATTGTTAGAAATTATCTTACATTGTATTCCAACTTGGTGCTCAGTAGAGATTTAAGAGAGGAGTGGTTTAGTTACCCAAGATCTAAATTTTTAATTTCTTAAATCTGAACCTTTCAATCCAAGTTTCATGATTTTTTCTTTTGTGAATGTACTTCTACTTTTCTCTCACCTATTTATATCATCTGATTAGTATGACAGACATTACCAAATTTAACAATAAGTATGTCTTTCTTTCCTTACTGTACTTTGTTGACTTCGATGAGAAAATATTGATTCATTATATGGAGTGTGATAATGGAATGAAATAGAAACGAGTGTGTTATCTAGGAGTTCCTATGCAGTAATATATTTTATTGAAATTCCCAGAACTTAATGGAGTTGTATGTGAAAGTAAGGAGTAAATGATCAAAAACTTAATAGATTAGTGTAAAGATATTATTAAAATATATTTAAAAGCTGAAGAAATTAATAACATATTTGAATAAATAATCTTGTTTGCGAAAACTTCATAGAGTAAGGTCTAAAAAAACTTGACAAAATTTACCAAGAGTACGATAAGGACATTTTGTACAAAATTTTCCAAATATAACATCAATCACTTGTTATTTCTATCATTCGTGGTTAATTTTCTAAGTAACATTTTTTAACTAAGGGGGTATTGTTTTATCTTTGATTCAATCTGTCAAATACATCATTGTTTGAAATGGAGCATTATTAGGTATATTCTGATAAATTATGATATCAACTCAGAGTCTAAGCTGATCATGAATATAATCACATGAAAGAAAGGGTAGATGTGTTGAAAAATAATTTTGAAGTGAAAAAGTGTAATTAAGATCTTTGAAAACCTAGACATTGGAAACTAATAATGTATCTAGTGAAATTAAGAGAACTAATTCAGGTTGGATAACAACTATAGCAGTGTTTTTCTGTAACTTGTCAAAGATTTTATAAATACCAAGTAATATGTTCAATGTGTGCATAAGTATATAGAGATGCTCACTTTAGACTAGAAATTGAAAATAGCACGAGGAATTCATACACACACACACACACACACACACACCACAAGTTGAAGACCCTAAAAGACCAGAAGTTGCCTTAATGGTGGGAGACACTGAAACATTCACGTTCTCTCCATGCCTGCTTTCCTCCTTCGCGATCAGGAGGCACCCTCATTTCTTCTGAAATTTGCAAAGCAAGTGTTGGCTGAAACCCAATGAACTTAGAAAAACACGAAGTGGTTTTCTTTTTAAAATAAGCCTTTACTGAATATATCAACAAGGTACTGTATAGTGTAGAGTGAAGTTTTAGTTAACAAAGTGTGCGACATAGTAGGTCTCGGAGGATTGTGATGCAGAATCTTCCAGCCCCTTGCAGTCCCTTGTCAGAGAAAACCCACTGAACACAAACCAGAAGCAAATCAACATATGGTTCAAACAAGAACAAATCATCAGGAATAACTTTCAGTGATTATATACTGGTCCTTTGAGGGACAAACAGTGGACACAAGCCTTTACCTTACCTCAGACAGGCTATAAATTTTACATCCCATGAATATTTTACAAATGCCTCAGTGTGTGTGTTTGTGTATGTGTGTGCACGCAATGTATGTGTTTTGTACTCATTTAAAAATGCCTGTGGGATGTTTTTGCTTTGTGCTCTTCAGGTGGTGTGCTACTAAAAAATGATAGGAAAACAAAACAAAACCATAGCAAAAAATTAAAATAAAAATCCTGGTTTGTTACAATAATATTATATAGGTTCCAAAACTTTCCACACTTAGTGGCAAGAACGCCCTGTTTCAGCAATCCTTCCATCCTGCCAAATTTTAGAGAAGAAAGCAAGCCACAGCTTTCTACATTAGTAAATTCATTTTTTAAGGAAAAAAAAAGAATCAGGCAAGGTTTCCCAATTCTAAGACCTAGGTGAGGGTTTATTTTGTGCCTGTATTTTTTTTCTCTTTTGGAGTTCTTCACTGCTTTTAGCAATAGGCATCTAGAAGGGGAAGTAGTGAACAAAACAATTACTCTCATTTTCTACAGAAAAACTTAATGTCTCCTTGTTATAGGCTAGACAAAATGCTGTAAATAAAGAATCCAAATGAAATTAAGTACCTCACTGTGGAATGCTAGATGTGACAGTGGACTCTGAAGTCCAGATTTAATGATCCAGGCAACACCTGCTCCCGGTGGATTGAATTGCAACACTGCCTTGTGTTTGGATGGATTCTCAGCTCACAACCTATACAACTTATCCTCTGGACTGGGGAGGAAAGTTCTGACTTTGGTGAAATGACTAAGACAGTGACAATCTGCACTAGAAAAACAAGGAGTCATCATATCAGCTATGTAATCAATACATTTATACAGACTCTTCACATGACACATTTTTTTTTTTGTTTTGAACCTTGGATGCTTTTTTTTATCTTTTTAACTGGGAGGTAAATATCTAACATATTTTTATCCATATAATTAGAAATATCAACATCCATATAATTAGAAATTGCTTTTATTTCTTCATTGGGGAGGATGTTTTTTGCTGGATGCAGAAGAAAAATTTTCAGGGTAACTCTCCTTGTCACACTGCCTGTGATTACTACTTAAGCAAATGACAGTTTCAAGGGAAGCATAGGTTGTGTCATGATCATATACACCTCTCCCCAAAATAAGTGTTAATGATAATTCTGGGTATGAACAATAATATGGAATGCAAGTATGATCGTGTCTAACTATGTTCTTTTTAGGATTTCCTCAGTGCAGTGGCAATTGCCTAACTCTGATCAAGATCTACTAACTGAAACCACTTCTCAAGATCTACTCTTGGAAAGCAGTTCTTCGGGTCAGGCGGATCACACTTCTTAAAAACTTTTGAAAAGGACTTTGTACATGGTTGTGACCTTTCCATGGTCTTTCACTGTCAACTCCAACTCTGAACTAGTTTTCTCAAAATATTTAATAGTGGCAGTGAGAGGACCCATTACAGAGCAGGTATGTCCACAACAGAGCAGATATGTTAGCAAAGCACTTGTCATATCTAAAAGTGCCCGTTGGTGAACAATCTGCTGCTGATGGATGTCATCAGTTGTCCTATGACACAGAAGACATTAAAAAATTCCATGATGTACTTTCCATCCTGTTGTAGTTGAGAGCTCTAGAGATACTATTCCAAAAGGAGATGGATTTTTATTTTAGTGGTCTATGTCATATTGTAAACAAGATTATAATAAATACTGTAATTAGATTCTATCTCTTTAGGAAAACCTTTTACCAAAAAAACCAGATATCATAATTTTTTTTAAAGACTAGGTCTCTATTGTAAAATTTAAGCCCAATTAGTTCTGTGAATCCTAGAGGACATTATGGAAATTTTTTCAACCTTGGCCTTCTTGGCCCAAATGCAAAGAAGTTTCAGCAGCAGAATTTCCCAGTTGGGAGAATACACATAATAAAAATAAATGATGATTGTATTTTTGGACAAAAAGGAGAGAAAAATAAAACCTCAAAAGTCAAAGTACCATTATTTGAACATATAGTTTTATCTACACAACTAAAAGGAAAAGGACTATGGAAGGGAATTATCCAGATAAAGTTACAAATGAGATGTCATTGTTCCACATTTTAGAAGAATTAGTTCTACTGTACTGATTTCCTTCATAGATTGTCTTATTTATTCACTGTGTGGACCTAGCTTTCAAAAAACTAAAGCCCAAACTCACCTGCTAAGAAATTAACATAAAGATCAAAAACATTTTAAAAGTAATTCAAAATAATTCTTAGCTAACTTTAGCTCAACTGCACAGTTTCAATTCTTGTTTCTACATAAGCTTTACTTATATTTTCTGCTTATTCTGAGGGACAAAAGATATTAAAACATATAAGTTGGGGATATATTATTAAAGAAAATAAAGCTCTTACTATAAAGAAAAACTTGCATAGCATTTAATACCTAAACTTTTACAAAGAAGACACATCACAGTTTTATTTTGTTAAGAGGGAGAGGGAGGGAGAGAAAAAGCAAAAACAAAATGATTGTGATATTAACTTGTGGGTTCCTAAAATAATGGCCATGATACAGCAAATAAACAACACAGGGTGAAATGCTGATAATTTATTGTAAAAGGAATTTTCCAATGGTGTACTTTTAAAGGTAATGTATGTGATCTATAGCCCTTCTACATCTAAGGGATGGAAAGGAGTAAATTACATATGCTTTCTGCAGGTGTATCAAATATATAAAGTTAAAGATGGGAAATCCTCTCATCTATACTTTCTGTTTGATGCTCTGCTCATATCATAGGAAAGGACAAGCCTTCATTCTCAGGCTTGATCATTTTTCATCTGTTATCCAGTTAATATAAGATTGATTATCCTTCCACATTTCCCAAAGAAGAGGAACATACAAGATTGAAAAGAAATAAATGAAATTTCAAAAATGAAACAGGATCAAAGTCAGACCAAGGTGGAAACTTGCTATTGCTTTTATAAAAAAAATACATTATTTTGGCCAGCTTTAAAGAATCCTTACATATTTAATAGCAGTAAAAGTTAGTATCCATTTTAAAGTATCTAAATTTATATTGATAAATTTATGGTTGCACATAAAACTGGCATCAGTGATTTTTTTAATATTGAGCAAAAGACAAAGCAAACAAATATGGCAGAAACAACTAATCATGAAAATACAGGAGAGGTGATTGGAAGACAAGAATTTGCCAAGGGATAAAGGTATTAATTAATTCAAGCTATGTCAACATGACACTATCCAAGTCAGTTGATAAAAGTATAGCAGAACCATTGATCACTTGATTTTTTGTCTACATGGTACCAATATTTTCTTTAAATTACATAGTGTTTGAGTATAATACAAACATTGAACTCTGGTTGGCTTAAATATCATGTTGACATAGCCACAAGGAATCTTCTACCCAAATAATTCTCATTATCAAAAATAATTCCATTCAATATAATTCTTCCCGTTATTTTATTAGCCTCTTCTAAAAAAAGTACTCTAGAATATATTTCTGTCAAATGCCATTCAATCTGACATATGATTTGAATAGTAACTCTTTCAAGGGAGTTCTCTTGCTGGGATCTCAGACCTGTCCCTATGAATGAACGTTATCAAGCTTAGTTCTCTAATGCTGTTTTCCCATAGGGTCAAGGAAGCAGGAGTGATGTCTAAGATTCTGGTCAGAAAGCCAACTCCCAGGTTTCAGGATCTTTTCACTTTCATTTCATTTTCTGGACTATCGGGTTAGTTAACTTTTCTCGCAGGAGCTGACTTCCTGGTGATGCTTTCTATACTTCCTGCTCTGGGTCAAATCAGGTAACTACCTTCTTTCTCCTATTTTGGATTTTTTTTTTAAATAAAAATAAACCCCTTTCTTCCAGATCAGGAAGCAGAGAAATAGCACAAAGAGATGTTGGCCACTTCTTATTTCATCCATATGATTTACCCTATGCTCATCAGTCCTTTTTAAATCTGCCCTTTCTTCTGAACATCAAATCTAGCAGAGGAATTCACGGTGATACCTTAAACAGCCAAGTGGTTAGTGACCATCATAAGGAAGAATCACTCTTTCTTTCGCCTTGGGCTTGGGTTCTCATTGTACAACCCTGTACAGTACATCAGCAACTTTTTTTTCAGATTTAAAAAGCAAAGAGTTACAAAATTGTTTGTAATGAACTTGAAATAGAAAAGATAGCACTTTTTTTTTAAATCCCATTATATAGTACACCGTATAAATTACAGAGTATTCAAATGCACAAATGCATCTGGGTAACATTTATCAAATGTAATTTGTGTGTCTGTCTGTGCACACAGGTGTGTGTTCTCCAGAGTTTCACAGTCCACCTTGAGAATGCCGGACCTCTGGCTGTCACGTATGGCAGTGCTCCAGGTCGGGCACGTTGCTGTTACAGTAACGCATATTGTTGGGGATATGGCAGTCTGTGTAATTAATGCCCCCGTTTGGGGTGTAAATGGGCTGCAGTCTGAAATCTCCTTTAAGGAGCTGATCGTTATTTAAGGAGACAATCTGAAAGCTGGTTTCTGTCATCTCCAGGATGGAATTGTCCTTCTTGGTGCCTGCCTCACAATAGTCATCTTTCCGCCGGCCTCGGTTGTATTTCCACTTCTGGGAGGTGTAGCGCCCCTTTTTGTGCATGTGCCAGCAAAAGACACTGAGCAAAACCACCAGCACAAAGATCACTGCACCCCCGATCAGGCCTGCCAGCAAAAAGGGGGAGCCCAGACTGTGGGAGGTCGTCTGCTCGTGGCTTGAAGCGGTGTTGCTGCCATTGTTCAAATAGGAGGCATGGGTGGTGGCCTCGGTACAGATGGTGTCTTCCATAGCTCGGTAGTTAAAAGCATCCAGTGGCACTAAACAAATCCGGTAGGTGGATCTGGGTTCTAAATTCACCAGACTCAAATGCTGCTTCTCCCCACTGACTATACGCTCCTGAACAATGCCCCCAACCAAGCTGTGACCCATCTTCACCCAGGTGAGTTTGTATGCCATGACATTAAAAAGAGACAGCCAGCTGATCTGCATGGAAGTGTCGTTCACAAAGTGGATCGAGAGTTGGATCCGTTCCGAAATAGGTGGGGTCACTCTTTCTCTCCCATCCCAATCGGGAATTGTGGGGAGTTTGGAAGGAGTGGGAGTGACAGGGGTGTATCCTGGGCTGGGAGTAGCATCAGAGAAGACAGGAAGCAGCTGAGTTGTTGGAGAAGCTGTCGTGGGGGCTGGAGTGAAGACAGGCTGGCCAGGGGTGGTAGTGGGGCAGGATAAAAGATTCATATTCAACTCTCTGACAGCCATTCCCCGAACTTGTTCAGGCCCTTGACACATGAAACCCCGCACATTGAGAGAGGAAGGAATGTATTTGAGCCATTCCGTGACCCACTTAATACTGCAGTCACATAACCAAGGATTATTCCGAGCAGTGAGCTGCTTCAGGTTGGCCAGATTATCAAAGACACCTTGAGTCAACATGCGCAGCTGGTTGTTGGAGATATCCAGGCGTTCCAGCTTCCGAAGATTGGAGAAGGCCGTCAAGGGGATGTAGTTGATCTGGTTGTCCTGTAGATAGAGCCTCATCAGATATGTCCCAGGGAGATCAGGAGGCGGGTAAGTGAGTGAATTCCGCACGATGGAAAATTCCTTGAGTTTGGTGAGATGGCTGAAGGTGCCCTCAGCGATGCCCTTGTTGGTCAAGAGGTTCCCATCCACTATCAGCCGTTCCAAGCTCGTGAGGTTCTGAAAGGCCATGTCAGAGATGACAGCAATACGATTCTCATCCACTCTCAGCTCTTGCAAGTCCACGGGAAGCCCCACAGGCACGCTGCTCAGGTGATTCTTGGAAAGGAACAATAACTTGAGGCTGATGGCCTCCCGGAAGGCCCCATCTTCCACCCCAACTGTGGAGATAGAGTTATCATCCAGGTGCAGCTCTTCCAGCTTCAGGAGTTGGGCCAGAGCTGCCCGTGAAATGGTCTGAATGTTGTTTTCCTGCAGATGGAGAACTTTGACATTCTTGGGAAGGTTCATGGGGAATTCATCCAGTTGGTTGCCATAAAGGTAGACAGTCTGCACGGACTGTACGTTGTGCAGTTCTGCAGGAAATCCAGCATTATTAATTTGGTTGTTGTGGAGGTAGAGTACGGTTACGCCCTCCGGGATCCCAAGAGGCACTGAGGTCAAACTTCGCTCATTACAGTAGACAAAGTTTCTATCACAGCGGCACACGTTAGGGCACGCCAAGATTGTTGACACTTGTGAGTAGAGCCCCAGGGAAATGAGAAGCCAAGATTTCAGGAAAAAAGCCCCATGGCTGGGCCACTGGGTGATCTGTAGGCCCATTTCTGAAGAACAGAAATAAAAAAACACTATGATGAGGAAAATCCAAATCAATAAAATAGAATGAAAACAAAAGCAGGTAGCAAAACCAAAAGGTCAGTCAAAGTCCAGAACTCTCCTTAGAGGAAAACCCCTGAAGACCCACACAGCAGAAAGAACCTTTTGAAGCCTCTGGTCTGATCAGCTTGTATTGCCCTCTTTGATTATGTCCTTCATGTGCAAAAATAAAATTCAATTGTGAGAATTTTCCACACAGGTAAGGGGATGATGCCAAATTCTAGTGGTCCACAGGGGTGCAATTGGCTGGAGCGACTCCCTTCTTCTGTCGTAGATCGTGGTTGTGTTGATCAACTTAGGAACTTCTTGAATGAGCTCAATCTGAAATCTGTTATTGGAAAATAGAGAAAAAAGTCAGTTAGTGGTAATAGAAGTGCTTGTTTGACTACAGGCCTTCCTATACCCACATGTCACAAACTCTTCAAGAAATGATTACATTATGTTATCTCAGAAAGAAAATCTGAGATAACAGATAAAGAAAATCTGCTGCAAAATGCTTTTGCATCCCAATCAGTACCTTCTCTTGGGGATCTATTTGGACAATCAAAGAGTAATGCACAGGAACACACTGCTGAACTCCTAGAATTCAATAAGGACAATCACTTCCATATAAAATTTGTCTCCACATTTAAAACTGAAGCAAAAGGTTGAACAAGTAAAAAAAATTTAATGGCAAGAATGGCAAATGATTTAGGAGTTTTAAAACAGTGGCAAAATGGAAGCTGATAATGCCATTTTAAAAGAAGCATCCTCTGACCTGAAGCTGGTGGCACACATGACTTCTTTTTCCTCCTCAATTTTTACCTTGTGATTGTCTTGCTTCAAAATAGCTCATACTGGAGTTTCTGAATAGAATGGATAAATCTATGCCAGTACAACTCTTTTATGGTATCCACAAGGTTAGTGAGAGTCACATGACAATCTCCTGGAGTTGTCCAAGCTAAGGCCAGAGTTTAGCTTGACCAGAGTTAAACCAGAGTTAAACCAGAGTTTAATCAGGTTGACCCTGGTTAGATGCCCAACATAGAATATGGACCAAAATATTGTCCATGGTGATTCCTGAGAAATAAGCTGAAAATAGCCCCTGAGAAATTTCATTTATATTCCCCACACTAAAGCAAACAAAAGATATATTTATATAAATACTATTATGTATATTTATATATACACATATGTGTACATTGTATATACTTTTCTTATTAATAGCATATGAACATACTTCGTTATCTATAAAAGTATATATACACCCATAATTTTGTATATCTACTCATGTTAACACATAAGTTTGACAAGCTTATGCTTGTGAATGTTATCATGCAATGCCACCACTTCAAAAAGAAAATTATTTTAGCTTGTTCCTATCCACAATCACGTTTCAACTTTGCATCCCAATCTGCACCCTCTTAAATATTGGTTCCCCATTTATGACCTTCCTCTCATTTCTGAGTTATTTTTCTGCATTTAAAGGACTTTCAGGAAACTTTTAAATGATGGGATAATAGTTGGGAAAGTAAAGGCAATCCAAGATAGTAATCATGCCTTGCTCCTGAATGTATTTTCCATCAAGTTTTAGATTGGAGAGGCAAGGAAGTTAATTGAAAGGTGCCAGATTTGATTTCCCTGAAAAATAAGCTAACATGACAGGACATGACAAGCTTTGAATCTCCTAATTCTCACCAATACACAGAGATTGAAACAACTCAGATCTAAAATCACAGAGGAGTCACTTGAAATTGTATTCTAAACTATATTTAGAAACATAATTAAAAAAGAAGGGGAAAAAAGCAACATGGGTGATATTTAAATGTTGTGGCTATTGTAACTTCATTCTACAATTTAAAGGACAAAAACACCTTTGTTGATAGACATAATAAGTATTTTTTTACTCTTTAAAGATATCACCTTCTTAAAAAGCAAGAGAACATATTTTCATAGGCAGAACCAAAACAAAAAGAGGAAAAAAAAAAGAATATATTTTATATAAAAATAAGTTAAAATGGTTAAAAAATAGTTTCGTAACTGAAGCTATCCCTTCTCAGAAAATCACTTCTATGCTTAAATAATTTAAAATACAACAAAGGATAGCATGAAAATTAGTTTAAAATTATCATGTGAAGCCATTCTAAGGTCTGCTTTCAAATTTTCTAGTCATTGAACTAGTCCCATGGTTGGTCCCCTACTCAAGTGTGGTCCTTGTTCTGCCAGCATGAGTTTGACCTAGGAAGTTGCTAGAAATACAGACTGCATGTCAGCAAAGCCTCAGGTGTGTACATTAAAATTTGAGACACAAGCTCTGAACACAGTGCCGAGTTATTAAATCATTCAAATATTTTCATTTACTAAATGTAAAATAGATGCAAGAGCAAGTCAAAGGACTCTTTTGAGGAGAGTTAAAGCATGCAGCATTCAAATCACATTTGTCCCCAGGAAAGTCTCAAATTACATTTTCAATATAAATCATTTCTTATAGGTGGAGAGCAATGACCACTTGCACTTGGCCTCACTGGACTCTTGAAGAATGTCTCTGCCTGAGTGACAAGCACTCATGTCTGGGGAAAGCGTCAAGAGCTTTTCTGGTAATGAGAGAAGCACACTTTTATAGAGCACGGTTCATTTAAAAAACAAAAATCATTTGGTGCTAGAAGCATTTACTCTTCAAAAGAGACTAAAAGGAGACTAAAGACTGGTATCTAATACATTTTTAAAGAGTTCACAGAAATCTTCCAAGTGTGATACAAGCACACACTGAACAGAATTTCCTAAGGGAAGCAAAACAGCTGCTCTAGAGTCTCTAAGTCTCCAGGTGGGGGAAGGTGGGGAGGGGGGAACAAGCTTCTTTTCTCCGTCTAGAAGCCACATTTCTAAGACCTGAAAAACAACTTTTACCTAAGAATGACAGAATTTAATTTAAAAAGTTGATCAAACTACTTCAAGGTGGTATGATAGGAAGTCAATAAAGCACCATGAGAGGGATTTTGCAACTACTCTTATGCATCCAAACTGTATATTTTTCCCTTCTTTGAACCATGTCCTCTCTAGGAGAGAAGATGCCCTGTGAGCCAACCCTTAGCCTCAGGCCTTGCTTTCCTGCAGGTGCACTCCCTACTTATAAGAGGTTTTTCTAATTTTGCAAGTGCAGGATACTGTCCTGATGAAAGCCCCTAATAGGATTACACGGGACAAACTGTCAGTGTTTATCCACTTTAATTGAAGAAAAAGGCCCATATAGTTCACAATGCGTTGATCAGCTCTGACAAGTCCAACTTTGAATGAAAACACACAGTGCTCAGGATTATCTTTGAGTTTCTTGTGAATACCACGACATAAATGCATAGTAAATTTAAATCAATAGTCTACATATTACATTAGCTAATATACTATATCTTTGTTCAAATTCGGCAAGGCTAAAATTGCATACCCCTGTGCAATAACGATTTTTATTTAAAACTGTCCATAAGAGCCTAAGAGAGAAGACTTAAGTCATTTGCCTTGCATGCAGTTAACCCATGCTCAATCTTAGACACCTACATTTGGTTCCCTGAGCACTGCCAAGACTGAGCCCTGAGTAAGAGATAGAAGTAAACATTGAGCACTGTTGGGTGTGGTACAAAAGCTAACCAAAAAAATAAATTACCCTTTATATTTTCAGCTGTAATTCTTATAAATACTGAGGGCAGAAACCCATGCCATAATTGTAGTGTGGATAGGACAATGATCAAAACTCTAATCACCTCTGAAGTTTAATACTTGGAATATCTTGAGAATTTTTTCAATCTTTTGAGTATTTCTCTTTACATCTAAATATTTAGAATAATAATAATAGTTCTTACCCCACAGTACTATGTGAGGGTGATACATGTGAAAATCATATATTATAACTGACCAATAGAAATAACTTAGTTATAATTATAAATCTATTTATATGTATAATTAATAGCATCATTGATATCCAAATACATATAATCTATAATATATATAATTAAATAAAAATCATTTCTGTCCTGTCCAGTTTAATACATTTTCATTATTTTTCTCAACCCAGTATTTTTCAACCTCAGCAAGACTGACATTATTTGAACCAAATTTATTTGGAAACTATATACATCATTGCTGTATGTATGACCAAGGGCAGCATCTTTATAGCATAGCTGACAAGCACTAGTGTACATATACATTTTGAAAAGTTAGCATCATTGTTCTAATCTATTGAACGGCAAAGATTCCTAACTAAAAAACAAAACCTAACTGTGCTTCTTGTTAATGACACCAAAACAAGAAAGCACAATTTGCTTTTCATTCATTCAACTGAATATTTATTGGGCACAAGAGTAAACACAAAGTCTATGCAGAGGTGATGTGGACCTTGACATAATAATATTGAGCATTCAGTGAGGGGAAAGAAATTAATAAGCATAAAATCATGGTACTGAGCAAAGAGCTTATCTCAGGTATCAGGCAATTACCATGTGCCTTATGGGGTATAGAACCTAAGTTTAGAACATCATTGGATATGTAGGATATTTGTTATATCAGGTATATAAAGAATTCTCAAATATAATATCAGAAAAAAATGTTGCAGAAACAGACTTGAAAGAATTTTTAAACAAAAAAAGAAATCTAAGAAATTCTTCATTGTTATCCATGCTGGTTTAACAAGGGGAGAAAATAAGCCCAGCTGAGAAAAGGAACTAGACTTCTGCTGCATGCTCCTTTCCCCCAAAATCTTTGCTTCTCATGGAGGTAGTCTTGTTTCTAGAAGTTAATAAGTGTCCATATTTCAAAATCATTCAGTCAGTTCATTGATAATGTGAGACATTGCAAATATTTTTATAATGTAAATTTCCTATATTGAGAGCACCACCCACCACTGTCCAATTTGTTTGGAAGATTGTACTAAGTGTGTTTTTGCTTAAAAAATCTAGAAGTTAGGGCTGGAACAATAGCACAAAGGTTAGGGCATTTGCCTTGCAAGTTGTGGACTCACATTTATTTTATTTTATTTTATTTTATTTGGTTTTTCAGGCCACACCCGTTTGATGCTCAGGGGTAACTCCTGGCTAAGCACTCAGAAATTGCCTCTGGCTTGGGGGACCATATGAGACACAGGGGGATT
The DNA here is from genome assembly GCF_024139225.1 of Suncus etruscus. NCBI lineage: Eukaryota > Metazoa > Chordata > Mammalia > Eulipotyphla > Soricidae > Suncus > Suncus etruscus. Next base: position 29,831,063 of record NC_064850.1, on the reverse strand, counting down.
GAACCACAGTCCCGATCTTTCCTTGGCTAGCGCTTGCAAGGCAGACACCTTACCTCTAGCACCACCTCGCCGGCCCCATGGACCCACGTTTGATCCCTGGCATCCCATATGGTCCCGAGACTGCCAGGAGCAGTAATTTCTGAGTGCAGAGCCAGGAGTAACCCCTGAGCACTACTGGGTGTGGTCCCAAAACAAAAACAAAACAAAGAAACTAGAAATCATGAAGAAGAGTCAATGGCAGATGCTAGGTAAGAACAGATATATTTTGTTTAAAGTAGAAAATTCCATTTCAAAAGTCTGAGTGTAAATCAACATGTATCAAATGCTCATTGGAGACAGCGAGGACTTAGCCAGCTCCTCTGATAAAGATGGAGCAGCTGGAATTATTGCAGGATATTTTATCTTAATTTCACTCTTTTCATAGAAACAGACTCAGAATATAAATTATTTAAAAGCTTTCTTAAAAAGTATTTCACTCCTAGTGTTGCCTAAAAAGAGAGGTATGTTTTATTTTTTAATTAATTCCTGAAGCCTGTATTCCAAAAGTGCTAAATAAACCCTGGCTATAAAAATCATAGTACAGAAAATAGGAATCATCAATAAGCACTGCCAATTGCTTAATATAATGATACTAGGATAAACTTCATAAAACCTTAATGGCTTTGGCATTGGTTGAATTGTGACAAAAACCTCATGGTGCATAAATAGATACAAATGAAAAAGCACACCTGAGGAGAAATTATCCTGGAAAAGTTTCAGTGGAATTAAGCAATTTGTGTTTAAAATCAGTCCCACACAGATGTAGAATACATTGATGGATCTATGCTAGAATGTCCTTGTTACAAAATAGAAATGCCAAAGTCATTTATAGATCATGTACACATTTCCACATTCCTCAAAGTTGGTTATAAATACTGTTTGTTTAGTATTGTCCAAAATGTGAGGATTAGCAAAGAAATTTGGAAAAAGTATATATTGGCTGCTCCCTAATTTGAAATCATTTTTTCCATCTTCTTCACTAAAGCTAAACCTAGAACCCTTGAAAATTCTCATTAAACATTTTTTACACTAAAATCAAGAGAGAAAAAGGGGTGATGGAAAGAAAGAAGGAAAGATGGAGGGAAAGAAAAGAAACATGCTATTTAAACAGCTGACAATATCCTGACTCCAGTGTAGAACAGAAACATTAAGAAGGAAACAAAGAATAGAAGTTATTCTCCTGGCACGCTACAATTCTCTAACACATTTGAAGAGTTGTTTTCTAAGTGTTTTCAATACAGTAGGTTCAAATAGAGGGGCATGTTTAGAACAAGCAACCAATGTTACAAATTCAAATTCATAAACACTGAGGATGCATTCATTACTGCTACAATTTACTAAATCCACTAGGAGTTTCTCATGGCCCTCCATTAGCCTATTCACATATTCAAACACTGGGACTGCAAGTTGAGGCCGTCAGAGAGTTTATTTCTAACAGTCATGAGTAGATACTAATAGTGATAGAATTTTGTTGGAAACATACTAGTAAGATTAAAGAAAAGTATAAAGCAATGAATAAAAAAAGGATCTGCTCTTAAAACTATTATGTGTGTTTGAACTAATAATTTGCTCCTAAAATAAATATATATTATATTTGTATATATACATACATCTATAATATCTTTCAATACATTTCAAAAGGTGAACTTCAGGCATTTTCACAAACACAGATATCAAACATGTCATGTTTGAGGTATGGAAAGCCACATTTTTTTTTACAATTTATCTACAATATTGAGATTCCTTAGGATCGAGAGTCAAAAATTAGAGGAATATAACAGTGCCATCAATATTTAATTTTGATCTCAGCCTGATCATTATGGTAATAGCTTCAAACTCTCTGAATCTCACCATTTAGCTTTAAGAGAAAATAATATGAGATGATCATAAAATGTAGGGGAAGACTCAATAAAAATGCATGGCCAAGAATAAAAAATGCCCAGTGGGCAGTCACTATAATGTAAGAGAGGCAGAGATAGTGCAGTGAATAAAAGCTGGCTCTGAGGGCATTGGACCTAAACAACTTTCCCACTAACCGGCTGTGCTGACTTAGGTACAACACATCACCTCATTTGTGATAATCTTATCCCATTGACTCACTGAAGAGATGCATAAAATAATAGTATTGTTCTCTCAATGTCATAAATCATCTAGAAGATGATCTAGCACATGAAGGCATTCACTCACATAGACTGGCCATTCCTATTATTAGTTTCCCAAAAATAACAATAACAAAAACTTCTGCAGGACTAACAAGCTGTTATCCCTAATTTAGTAGAGTTGTTTATTTTAAACCCATCGCATTTGACTTTATTTTAACTTTTATGCATTGATCCCAGCTATTGCCTTTGGAGAGGGACACATATGTTTTCCCATCCATCAACCCTGTCGATAGGTGGAGGCATTTATTGGATCCCTGATATCTTCTTTCCTATGTGCATCTCCCACTTTTATTTGCAGCAGTATTTCATCATCACCAACTATCTCTATTGGCACAGCTTTCTTGACAAGTGCTGCCCAGAATAGAAAATGAGATTCAGTGGGATTTGAAGAGCACAAAGGGCAGTCCAGCAAATATTCAGGGAGTGCCCACTCCCTGTCAGACATGGAGCTGGTTACCAGAAAATTAACATGGGATCAGTGCTGCATTTGAGTAAAGGTTCATGTCCAGTTGAATGTCTCCCTGTGTAAAGCTCTTTACAGTTCCAAAAGCATTTTAATGTGCTTCGCTTCATTTAGTCCCACAGTGACCCAAGGACATATGTACATCAACCTCAGAGTTTACAGAGATGAAGTAATATGCCTGAAGCTATGTGAATAATATGAGTAGACGGTGACACTGTTAAATGTCTATTAAAATAGCTGCCTTCGGGTATGGTTGTCTGAATGTTGTTCAATTTGAGTATTACAATTAGAACTCATTCTTTGAAAAAATAAACAAAAAAATCAATCTTCTCCCCACTGTTTCTTATTTACAAATTTACTAGGGGACTAGCATTTAAAATAGGTAACAACCATCTGTATGTTAAATAGATGATGGAAATTAATCCAGGGAACTCATTATCCTTCAAATCTCCAGATCTGGTGTTTGGATCCAGCAGAGTGGGAAATCAAGTGTTGGCCAGTATCAAAGTTCTGAGATTGAAAATATCCAAAGAACTTTATGAATGATAATAGGAAGATAAGAAGATAAAGTGTCCTTGCTGATTTCCATGTCAGTCTCAGGATGTCTCCCTATTCTCAGCCTGAAGATATCTTTATATGGAACTACTGTGGGGAAGGCCATTGAAGAAGTAAAGTTAATTGCCACTGAACAACAGAAAGGAGTTATCTGTATACTAATGTCTTAGTTTAAACTGGTATAGTTATTATGAAATGTCTGAATTTCCAGTGACAATACATGTAGCTGGTGAGACCAAAAATTTGTAGAATAGAAATTTTAGGAAAAAATCTAGCTAAATCTCTCTCTTTCTCTCTCTCTCTCTCATCACAGAAGACTTGGTTCAAAGCAATTCTCATGTGTATTTGCTTTCAGATCATCTTAAAAGTGACTTCTTCCATCTCCCATGCTCCAAATCAAATAAGCAATGTTCACTCTGAATGCATGATTGCCTGTCTTCTTATCATATGTCTTCTCAAAATCTTCCAGCACTTACACAAAGTGGGAAAAGTGAGAATAAAATGGCATACTACTATTTTCTCACCTTTCTTTCATTACTTTTGAAAAACTTATTCTGAATTAGATATAAAATTTAAGCTTACTGTTGAAAAGAACCTTGACAAGTCAAAAGAGGAAAATAAAAACAATCATGCACATACCATTACCTATAGGCTCCAGTTTCTCTTTAAAATTAAATTCAGATTAAGCTAAATTTTCAAATATGTGTTTCAAATTGACCAATGTTATTAATATGAATTATGCATAACAAAATGGGAATTTATATATTACAATACTATATTTATGTAATAATATTATTTTTTAGTTTAAAGATGGGTATAAAAGCTTGGTGAAATTAGTTACTCAAGTTCCAATGAATAGCAAAAACTACAGAGAAAATGCAACTTAATTTTCTAATTAAGTAAAATAATAATGTTCTTCCTATGGCTGCATATTTCTAACTGCATGAACTATTTGGATTATTTCAAAAAGTCTTCATTCTACATCCATAATTCCTTGGCCCTCCTTATACTTTCATAACAACAATCAAGCCTACCCAACACTATTTAATCTCCCATGTCTCCTGTGTTAGTTTCAAATTCCTACAAGGTAGTTGCTTTAATAGTTATTAAATATTTAATAGAATATATATAAACAAACTACAGTGAGAACTTAACTCATTTTGCAACCCTATAAAGCATTCCTGAAAAATTACCTTTTCTGTTTTCTTCACAGATCATAGCAATATTCACTCTATTTATACTTCCACCACCTCTCCTGCCTCACCACATGATGTCTGCTGCTCAGATAGCAACTTCTGCCACATTCTGTTGCCAAACATGTCAATACACCTACTTATGCACACTTTCTTTTCTTTGAAGGTTGATCACATCACTTCTGCCAAACCATATAAGAACTCTCATAAAACTCTGTCTACACCTCCCATGTATATGCCACTTCTCTCTCAAACTGGATTCACTTTGTGAACATTCTTCAAAAATTTCCACTGAATGGGGCCAGAATGATAGCACAGTGTTAGGGCACTTACTTTGCACGTGGCTGACCCAGGACAGACTTGGGTTCAATCCCTGAGTGCATAGAAATAAGTAACCCCTGAGTGTCACTGGGTGTGGCCCCAAAATTTTTTTTCCATTGCAAACTAAATACCATTTTTGGGAATCCAAATCTCCCTTTCAGCTATTACTGCATTTCTCTGCTAACTCTTAGTAAAATTTCTAAGGTCACTGCATTTTGAATACTTATTTTCTCCCCTTCCTCTTCCCCCTCCTATGCCATTATACTTCATACCTGTCCCTATCCCTATTTGCACATAAGCAAATTTGATATAAACTGCTCCCCCATAATTGATAAATCAAAATGTCTTTCTGCCTCTTGTCTCACAGCATTTTTATATGTACTGTATTTTGTATGTACTTCTTGATATATTCTTATACAATGTTTTTTATGTTTTCTTTTTTATTTTCATTTTATTCTCTCTACTTTTTATTCAATTTCTCCCTTTTCTTTTCTAAGTTTTTGTTTTGTTTTATTTTGGTTCGGTTTTTGGGCCACACCCAGTGATGTTCAGGAGTTACTCCTGGCTAAGCACTCAGAAATCGCTCCTGGCTTGGGGAATCATATGGGACACTGAGAGATAGAACCATGGTTCATCCTATGTCAGTGTGTGCAAGGCAAATGCCCTTAATGCTTGCACCACAGCTCCAACCCCAGTTTCTCCCTCTTCTAATTGAATTTGCAATGTGAATCCTGTAATTCTGGACCAAGCAATGTCCTTCTCTCTCTGTGAGAAACAACATCCAAACTTTAATTTTCATTTAAACTGAAATCTTGACTCCAGACAGTTGTCTCAGCTTTTCAGATGCAAATACACTCAAGTGGCATATTCACTTTCATGTTTCAAGAACATGTCCAATAATATTTATAGTGTCAGACACTTTTAAAGAACTCTACATGCATGAATTCATATAAAAAAAAAACGGTACATTTTTATGCACTACTGACTCTGCTGAGGGGATGACTACTCCATGTTAAATAGCTTTTCCAAGGTTGATCATCGAATAAGTGACAGGGATGGGATTTGAACTCAAGCACAGACCACAGGGTTTCTGACCCATGTCTTACCTATCTCAAAGTTCCAGACAAGCAGACTTTATTCTGCTTTTGCTCAATATTATTTCCCAGAGCACAAGCTACAATATGACACACATTCAATTGTTTCCATAAAAATAAATGAAGCAAATGATCTTCAGGTGATTATTTGAAGATGCAATCTATATTTCTTGTACACACCTGGCTGTACTCGAGGATTTTTTGCTGGCTCTGTGCTAAGGGATCATATCTGGTGAACTCAGGAACCCTATGAGTCATCAGAGGGATGGAACACAGGAAAGCCAGGTGCAAGGTAGCACCTAACACATTTTAGAATCTTTGAGAACTTTATTTATTAAAAAAAAATATCTTCTGTGGTTTTAGTTTAAAAAAATCTCATAAGAATCAAATAAATAATGTTTCAGAAAAGACTTCAAGGATTGTCAGAAAAGCCAACCCATCCAGAGATATTGTGAAATAGAGAAACTGATGAATATTCCCCTCAAACACATAGAAACTAATTAACATTAGCAAAAGGCAAAGTGCATGCAGCTAGGAAATAGTTGGATTACTATACCACTGTACTTACATTATAATCAATTTCAAAATTTGGACTCTTATCTTTAGTATTACTAAAATGGGTCAATCTGACCATTATTAAAAACTTTAATACATGCAAGGTAATACCTGATCAGACCAAGTACTAAATGCTTCATTTCAGTGGGGGTTTAATCTAAATTCAGGTACATCTTTCTGGTCTGCTAAAAAAAGTATAAATATTTCAACTTATGCATATCAAAAGCTTATAAATATTTACAAAAATTCAGTGTGATAGTTCAACAGTACTTTAATCACACTCTACCATTTCACATAGTTACAATTAATACAAAATAGGCCAGTATCTTTGAAAACTCTTCTTAAAAGCTTATAAAAATAGTGGCTCCAAAAATACGAATATGACCTATTTTTCCAGAAAAATATTATACCATATGTGCAATATACATAATGAAAGAAAAAATGGTGTATCTTCTTCACAAGGAGAATACAGATTTAAGTCACTGATATTGATTAGGTGCATGAAATGAAATTACATAGTGTGTATTTCCAGGTGAGTTATCTGGCTTTGAGTCTACAAAATGAAAAATTCATTGCTTAAGCCTATTTCAGCATCATAGGAATGGTTCTGAATGTAAATGGCATAAAATTTCCTTACTGAATAAATAGGTTTTACAATCATCTTCAGAACACCTGTCATGCTGAGAGCCTGGCTATGTTCAGGGGACTATTTCTGGATTTGAGGGATGAGAAGGGACAAGAAACAAAAGAAAGATGTTTATTTCTTAGCCTTGACCTTACCCTTCTCACAAAAATTTTGCCCTCCCCATTCCCCAGTGGCCAGATATAGTTGAAGATAAAAGTGATTTTCAAGTGATTCCTAAGACTTACAGCCCCAGATGAGAAGCATCAGCATCATATCCATGTAAGTTACACGTTGTACACTGGGATAACTCAAAGCAGAATAGAGAGCAGATTTTAAAATTTTCCTCTAAAAATATCTAGACCTATGGCCTGTTCATTTGAATAAATTTTGAGACATATTCCCCAAATGCAGAGGGAATTTAAGCACAGGAGTACATCCCTTTCAAAACAAAGAACATTGCTTTCATTTATAGCCTCTGCTGATTTTATTCCTTATTCAAAATACAAAAATGGGAGTATTTAGGGGCCGATGAGGTAGTACTAGAGATAAGGTTTTTGCCTTGCAAGCACTAGCCAAGGAAGGACTGCGGTTGGATCCCCCAGCGTCCCATATGGTCCCCCAAGCCAAGGGCATTTTCTGAGCACTAAGCCAGAAGTAACCCCTGAGCATCAAACGGGTGTGGCCAGAAAAAAAAATGGGAGTATTTAATTAAATACAGACTGCCAATCAACTTTAACAACTTGATCATAAATTTAAAAGAAGATCTCCCAGGTACACGGGTAGGGAGTTTGCCTTGCCTGTGGCTCACCAGGTTTGGTCCCCAGCACCATATCTGGTCATCTAAAACTTACCAACAGTGATCTCTGAGTAAAGTGTCAAGAACAAACCCTGGCCAGAGCACTGGCACAAGCAGTTGGCCTTGCTCAGCTAACCTAGGACAGATACTCCAGGCATCCCATATGGTCCCCTAAGCCAGGAGCGATTTCTGAGCACGTAGCCAGAAAAATCCCTGAGTGTCACCGGGTGTGGCCAAAAAAGCAAAAAAAAAAAAAAAAAAAAAAAAAAAAGAATCAACACTAAGCACAGCTGTGTGTGGCCCACCCACAAAAATTTAAAAAAAGAAAGATGACTTTCCTCCCTTTCAAAATACACATTTTATAATATGATTACTTATTATTATCATTATTTTTTATTATTATTAAAGCAAACTAAGGACTAGTAAAATAGCACTGCAACTAAAAAAGTTGCCTTTTATGTGGCCAAACCAGGTTCAAATTCCCAGAAATACATTATGAGTCCCTGAAAGCTGCCAGGGGTCACACAGAAAGAGTAACCTGTGAGCACAAAGTCAAGAGTAAACTGCACAACCAGATGTGCTGCAACAAAACAAAACAGAGAAGCAGAAACTAAAGGTTGATGTACACATAGCAGCCACCAGAGGGAAACATCACATTTGGTCCCAAGAATAAACGAAGAAAATGGGGGGGGAAATCACAGATTTTTCAAACTCGCAGATTAGTGCATGTAGACCTCTCATTTGGGAATTATTATTTATTTTTAATTTCTTGATGATTTTACTAAAGTGTTATAATCTTCACTGGTAAATGTCACATTTTTAAGTATTAGTGTGAAAAGTGAGATTTAGAATGCTCCAGGAAATGTTTAGCTAAGAGGGTTTTCTTGTGTTCAAAGCCAGATGGGATCCTCCTTATGATGTTTTTTTAGTAACTGCAAGGCAGGCCCCCATTCTTGTGTTTATCAAGATTGGTCTGATTTATCATCCCAAGAAATACATCAAAGTGATACGTCTAGGGCCAAAGTTAGAAATATAGAAATAGCGTGAGATACTGATTTCAATCTCTATCACTTCTTCCAAAATATGCAGAGTCATCTTTGAAGCAAGAGAGATAATACAGGTAGTAAGATACCTTATTTTCTGGCATATAAGACAACTGGGCTATGACATCCTACTTTTCCTATTAAAATATAGGGTTTGGGCACCGGAAAGCCGCATGCCAGCGATGATACCCGGAGGCTGGATGGGATGCAGCAGTTGGTAACTCAGCTCCTCTGTGTGCCCTGAAAGATGAATCAGGTCAAGCAGAGGTCTAAGTGATGATGTCTGGCAGCTGGATGGGATGCAGTGGTAAGAGAGGGGCAGATCACTCGTAAGTGAAGTTGGAGTAAATTTCAGCATGCCATATACTGGCATATAAAATGACCCCCATGTTTTAAGATGTTTTTATGGGTAAAAAATGTCGTCTTATATGCCAGAAAATATGGTACTTGTCTTCAGTGCAGCTGACACTGGTTTGATCCCTAGCAACATATATGGTGCCCCGAATATGGTCAGGGGGTTCAGCTTGGCCCAAGTCTCTACCCAAAATAAAAAACTAAATGTCAAGTCAGCTCTCTGGGACAAAAATGATCAAGGGGAAAGACATAAATAAGAGAACAAGCACTGAAGGTGCTATTATTTGTCAAATAGGCTGTTTCCTGAAAATGCTTTCTTTACTGATTTCCAGATACTTAAGACTTTGTATTATACACCCATTCCTTTGCAATGGAATGCTACCCTGTCCAGAAATGCAAATATGCTTGGCAGACATTCTAAATCAAGTGAAGTGGATCAACTTCTTCCGGAAGCTAGAGTTTCTCATTCATTCATGGGCCAAACAATTGTCGAGTGGCTGCTCTGTGTTTGATTCAGCATGAAACCCTAAGAGGCACAGGTGCATGGGATAGAAGTCCCCTCAGTCAGGAAATAATATATTCACTTAAGCAAGAAAGAAGCAAAGAGGCAATTACAGAAAATGTATACCTATAATAAAAAAAAAATGATGGGCAGTGGCATAAATAAAATAAAAAATATATAAGTAAGAATTGTGGCATAATTGTGCATTTAGTGGTCACAGCACAAAGGATTTCAAAGAAGGGGCAATAAAGGATTTGGGATAAATGAAGACAATGACCATAAGAGAGGTTCTAAAACAAAACTCAGTGGAACAGGGGAAGAAAAGTCTTTTACAGGAATTTAAATCCCAATAAGGCTGGGATGTAATGAATTGTGTGAGGAATATGGGGAGACTGGAGGTCGCAGAAATGTAGCTAGAGGGGGCCGGAGTGGTGGCACAAGAAGTAGGGCATTAGCCTTGCATGCAGCTAACCTAGGATAAACCATGGATCGATCCTCCAGCATCCTATATGGTCCCCCAATCCAGGAGCGATTTTTGAGCATATAACCAGTAGTAACCCCTGAACGTCACCAGGTGTGACCCAAAAACCAAAAAGAAATGTGGCTAGGGAGAAGCCAGCAGCATTTCTGATATGTCTGGACACATAAACCTGATGGATTTAGTATAGTGCAACTGAAATTTATTATCTGGGCAATGGATGCCTAGCATTAGGCAAACATATTTGGGGATATGGAGAGAAAGGAAAGTTCCCAATAGACCACCTGAGTCTGTAGAGAAAGAGTAGAGAGAAGTGGGGATATGGCAGGGAAGTGATAAGAAAAAAACAGCAAATTACATCAGAAAAAAAGCATGAGAAGTGAAATGAGTTAGAAGGAGAAAAACAAATGCAGAATGGTCCCTTTCATTTATGTGATAGAAGAAAACATAGTAAAAAAAAATATAATGTCAAAGGCCACCAAAAAAATAAAAAGAATCAGTCTTTTGTAGGAAATTTGCTTCTGTGGTGGGAGTCATTGTAGGTCAGCGAAGGGGCCACTATGACAATGATTAGTACTGGGACGGTACTGGATGGTGAAAAGAGGTAAAGTAAAAAGCATGACACCCTCTAAGGAACAGAATTAGAAATGATGGTGCCTAAAAGGAAAGAGAAAAAGGTACCTGCCATAGAAGCTAGCTGGGGGTGGGAGGGAAACCATGGAAACTTGTTGGAGTGAAGCAGATAGTAATAAAGGAACCGGTGTTGGAACATTGTATGCCTGAAAGTTAATCATGTACAACTATATAATTCCTGGTTATTAAATTAAAAAATAGATGAGAAAAGAAGCGTGAGAAATAAAAGCAAGTTCCATACTTGTGTTGATAGCTATTCTCTACAAATGTTCTTTTTTGCTGAGCCTCTCAAATACGTTCACATCTTTTTCTAGCTATCTCAAAGTCTTTTTGGAAATAAAGATTAAATATAAATAATATATAAACTTAAAATAAAAACAGAGCTTTGACTAAATAAGGACTTTGATGGCAAAAGAAAGTCCCCATGCTGGGTAAAACCAGTCGTGCAATTAATTATCAAGGTCTCTAACCCTCTGTCAAAAGCAAGGAAGTCTCATCCCTGTGTGGCATCATCGGGGCACAGTCTGCTTACTGTGCCATTGCTAGAAATTTGGTCTCTACATATAAATTATTTTCTCAGATGAATAAATAGCATTCATTCTATATTTTTAACCCTTCTTCCTTTACTCTTTATCCTTTCTGAAGCTATGAGCATAAAATAGTTATTACAAATGTAGTCCAGGCTTTGACATGTTCCTAGAGATATCATTCATATAAATCTATACTATCACCTGAGCAGAGAAGAGGGTGAGTGCACTAAGGTCCAGAAACCTTCATATTTTGTTTCTAACTGAAATCTTCTTTCGAAGTACAGATAGGACCATAGGGGATCAAAGTTTTCTTAGTTCTGACAAACACACTTCACTATCAGGATAATTCGGGCCAAAGTATAAGACCGTCTGAAGCTTGGGTAGACCCTCATAGACTTCCTCCAGTAGCCAAGCTTCAGACTTCCCTGAACAATCCTCTAGATCCTAGAACTAGGTTTATACTCTAGAGGTGATTACCTGGGGACTGAAAAGGGCAGAGAAAGTATACATGTATTCAGCAACCCTTGAGGAACTCCTGAAGAAACAAATTTGCTCTGTGTTGCCAGTCTCCAAGGAGAACTTGGTAGAGTTAGAGAATTCTAACATCAAATTTACCTGGCCTTACAAGATATTTTAAAGCTAGATCAATCACAGCATAACATATTTTTAAACAACTTTTAATAAGAATTTTAAGATTATCAAGATTAAATCTAGAGTCAGTCTTTCAATAATCCTTTTCCAAGATCTGCAAATATTTAAGGCAAGCCTAAGAATGACATAGATCCTCATATTAGGGGACTCTGCCTACATGGAGAGAATAGTTATTAGTTGTTGAATAAGCAGAAATGTTGCCTGGGGATACCTATTCCCTACGTACATTTTTATTCAGGTGAAAGAAACATAAATACACCAGAAACTTACCAGTAACTCATAAATTACTAGAATTGTTGGGTAAAATAGAATACAACCCAATCCATCCATCTTTTCAACCATTCATACATACATACATCCATTATTAAATTTCCACTCCATGACGGGAAGCAAATTGCTATGAACTGAATTGAATTTCTTAAAAAAAAATAATCTGTTAAAGCCTCAACACCTAGTATCTGAAATGTGAATGCCTATGAAGACAGGTTCTTTTATGAGTAACTAAGTTAAAATGGTATCATTATGATGCACCATTACCCAATACACATGAAGCTCTCATAAGAGGAGGAAACTGGGACACAGATACACAAAATGGGGAGACCATGTAGCAGTTGAAGGGAAAGGTGTTTATCAAATGGCTTAAAGGGAACCCTTAGAGTACAGCTGACATTATAAGTTTGTATTTCTGTTGCTCCAGGCGCCTGGTATAGGGTATGGTGATAATGAAACACTTTCAAAACTCATAGGATGTCATACCAAGCTTGTATTGAAACCAATGAAACATTCTTTTTACTGTCCATTATCCTCTTTTAGCTTCTATCCTAATTTCAGCTATTAGACCTCCCCATAACAGTTCTCATAGGGGATAGTTGAAGTCCTTTCTCCAACAGATTGTGGAATCCACCCACTACTTACTTTCAAGCCAATGAATAATGACTTGATCTCCACAAGAAAATAATTAATAAAAAAAACTTTATAAAATGCTAAAAAATATTTAAGAAAAGTTATATCCATGTATTCTACTTGATTTTGTAAATTCTAACTGACATAGATGGGTCTCGGTTCTTTTTTTTTTCAACCCTTTCATTTAAACAAAATAATCACAAAGTTGTTCATGACTTGGTTTCAGTCTTACAATGTACACCACCCTTTACCCATGAACATTTCCAGCCACCAATGTCCCCCATTTCCCTCTGACCTTCCTTTCCTTCCTACCTCTGGGAAGACATTTAATTCTCCACTCCCTCCCTCCTTCCTTTTCTCCTTTCCTCTTTCTCTGTCATCCTTTTTTAAATTCTTCTTTGACATTGTGGTTTCCACTATTGTTAATGAAGGGGTATTGTGCATATCAGTTTATCTCTGTTTCACATCCAGTTATTGCCCCCAAGTGATCAGTTCCAACTATCATTTTCATAGTGGCTTCCTTCTCTACCCTTACTGCAATGCTCTACTCTTTATGGCAAGCTTCAGACCACCAACTGGTCCTCCTGGCCATCATCTCTATTGTCTCTGGTTATTGCCATACTGTCTCAATTCTTGATGGGACTCTCCACACTCATGGCTCCCAAGTCTAAGAATCTATCTCACAAAAAAGCATCCCAGAAAGAAGCGTTATCTTGAAGGCCAGATCTTGCTCAATCTATCTAATAAAAGTTTAATTTTCCTTTAACAAAATGCCCTCCAGGAGAGTTCAGCCATCTGAATTACAATAGTTTTGGCTATCTCAAGGAGTGATAGCTCATCTCTGTGGGGTAAAAACAGGTCATTGAGAAAAGAGGAAAACTTCAGCTCTTACACTGGGTACAGTACAGAGGAGATACACCATGATGCATGTATAAACGATGTTTATATTCTTCAGTAATAAAATGTTAGTGGGAAGGGTATGTTTAGAACTAAGCTGCTGACTAAGGCAAACTACTAAGAACTAAACTACCCCCTAAGGCAACTCCTTAGGGGAAGCAATATTGATAATTAAAAACAAACAAACCAAACTCAAACAAATAGAAAGTATGAGGACTACTAAGCTTCAACTCAATAACTAAAAGAGTTAATATATCCTGACCGTTGGCTGAAAAAGTCAGAGAGCAAAGGCCACCTGCTTGAGAAGTGACAACTCACTTAATTCTTGAATTGGGCCTTCAAGAGAGGAGAATTATTATATTGTCACTGAGGGATGTAGAAACTCCTGCATAAAATAATTACCATGTTCCTGCTGAGTTTTCAATTTGTATTAAACTAAAACCAAGAGTGAGCCATGAGTAGTGCAAGCTGGTATCAATTATGAAGTCACTGTTGTGAGATTACACAGTTTCCAACCAGTAGCTGAGCATCAGAGTAATAGTACAGCTGGTATGATACTTGCCTTGCAAGCAATCTATCCTGATTCAATTCCCAGCATTCCACAAAGCCCCAGAATTAAATCATGAACACCTTGGGGAGTGGTACTACAGTAAAAACAAAACAAACAAGTAAAACTATAGTGGTAGTTGAGATATGCATAGCAGTGTGTGTGTGTGTGTGTGTGTGTGTGTGTGTGTGTGTGTGTGTGTGTGTGTGTGTTTAACCCAGGATTCTACTTAATCTCCATGCATGCCAGCATTATGCTTCTTGTGCAGATAGCATGCACTGGGCATTAGCATTGCTCTAGCACTTCCACCCCTGAGCTATTGAGCTCCAGTAGTGTGAGCTGGGCCCAATATATACTTTCCAACATACCTGTTATATTGATGCACTATAGTTGGACAATAAGAAAAATGTATAAAGAAATTGGGGGCCCCTAGAGATTGTACAGTGAGCAGGGCTCCTGCCTTGCAAGTGGCTGATGCAAGTTTACTTCATGCACCCCACATTGTCACCCAGAGCCCCGCCAGGAATTTTTTTTCTGAAAATAGTGACCCCTGAGCTCAGGCTCTGGAATAAGCCTTCAGCACAGCAGAATGTGGCACAAAAACTAAAAAAAGAAAGGAGGAAAAAAAGGGGGCCTTAGTAAAACTAGAAGAAATTGCCTAGATCTGAAATAGCCCACAGGCTTGGAGACCACTTCTTTTTGAAATGCAAACCTGACCTTTTTGTAGAAGAAACTATTGAGGCAGCACCCTTACGCAGAAATCAAAAACCTCACCCAGAGAAGGGTTGGTCAGGAAAGGATAAACTACAGCAGAATCTAAAGGAGACTAAAAAAAAAGGATCATTGATAGTAAATGCTTTCCCTGTGGCAATGATTATCAGGGGTCTCAAACTCAATTTACCTGGCGTCCACAGGAGGCAAAGTCGGGGTGAGGCAGGGCCGCATAAGGGATTTTGCTTACCGAATATTCGCAATAAAAAATCGCATTAATAAGAAAAAATATCACAAAAAAAAACAAAACGCATTAAACATTTGCATACCCCGAACGAAACTGCTGGGGGGGGTATGCGAATGTTTAATGCGACTTTTTTTCTTACTAATGCGATTTTTATTGCGATTATTCGGTAAGCGAATAATCACGAATACTGCGATATTTGAAGGCCGGCCACGGACCACAAAATGTTGTATGGAGGGCCGCAAACGGCCCGCGAGCCGCGAATTTGAGAACCCTGGACTAGATTAACTTTCGTATGTGTGGAGTACTCACCTGGATTGGAACTTTTGCAGGAATTGTTCTTCCAAGCCCTGTTCTCTCTTGAACACTTATCTATTTCTTTCCAAGCCTTTTCAACTCTGGAGAAATGGGCATTTTCTCTTGAATGCAATTCCTGTCTTTCCCCACACATCTAAGTAAATTAATTTATTTTAATAAAATCTTTTTTTGCTTCACTAAAAGAAAGAGAAATGAATGAAGGAATGAAGAGGGAAAGAAAGGAAGAGAGGGCGGAAGGAAGAGTGGGAGGAAGGGAATGAAGAAAAAAGGAAGGGAGGGAGGAAAGAAGGAAGGAAAAAAGGGAGGAAGGAAGAGAGGGAGGAAAGAAGAGAGGGAAGAAGGAAGAGAGGGAGGAACAAAGAGAGGGAGGGAAGGAGAGAGGGAGGAAGAAAAATGGAAAACAGAATTGTTGCATTTGGGGAAGAAAACATTTTACATGGATTTCAAATGCAGTGTAAAGCCTGAACACCTCATTAGTAGATTGGAAAATTAATGTATACTGAAATGTATATTTGTAATTAAGTTATTAAGCACTTTATGATTTATTGTTATCAAAAAAAGCCTGTATTTTTTATAGTGGCACTATGATTCTTGTGACTTATTACTGATGTTAAAAATTAAGCAAATATGCTCAGCATCATCTTAAACAGAAAGCTATCCTGATCAAAATAAATATTGCTCCCTATTTTTAAATAAGTTTCTGAGTCACTTGAGAATGTAGCTTAGAGGTGATTTAAAATTGTGCTCCTTAAATAAGATTGCATTACAAAACGAAATAGAAAGACATAGGCTGTGAGCAAGTGAAAAGGAAAAACTAAGAGAAGGGGCTGGGGAGGGTGAAGAAGAGAGGAGTGAGAGACTGAAAGAGAGGAAAAGGGAAGGAGTGAGGGGGGATAGAGTAAGGGAGAGGGAGAAGGAGAAGGAAACAGGGATTTCATTAGTCTGGGATAATAAAGAGAAAGATGAAAATGTTCAGTTAAAGTCTTCCAAACTCGGGTAATTCTAACAACCTGAATTATTTATCAGATGCACTGCCGTTAGGATCCAAATAATTATGAATTCTTAACCATGTCTTGTGATAATGCTGAACTGTCCATATCACAGTTCTGTCTGCACCAAGCAGCACAGACAGAATAAACCAAGAGAACCATTGTGTGATTCCCCTATCTCCCCCCCTCCGATATAAAGGCACCACAGGAAAAGACTCATTTCTTCCCAGCTTTTACCCCTTCCTAAAGGTATATCTCTACCACTGCTACTATTTAGAGTAATTTAGTTCATCTGCATCCTTTCTCCTCCTCTATCATTAGGATAATTCCATATAATACAGTAAGAACAGTTTCCCTCTCCCACCTAAACCCCCCCCCTCGAAAAGTCCCTCTGAGTTTATAAACAATCCTCAGGCTCATTAATCTTGCTTTTTCTTCTTCTTTTTTTTTTTTCATAGAATTACCCCATTTCTCAATTTCTTCACCCACAGTAATTTGAGCAAACAAAAGATGCCCACAGCAATCATTAATACTGAATGGGCAACCTACTGTGAATAATAATATTCCAAGACTTGGTCTGAAGAAATCAAAGATCTGATTGGAGTTCTTGATACTTAGAATATTTGCGATTGAGTTGAGAATTAAAATACGCACCTTAGAGAAAATTGCCAGGCAACCAAAAACTACACAAAACAATGAATAACTAAAAGAAGCCCTGGTTCAGAGTTTGGAAATCATAACTTTACTCTAATGCTTCATAGGCACATTACTGAACTTTCCAGGAGTCATTATGGAAAGAGAGATCATAGTTTTAACTTCTGCCCTTTTGATGTCAAAATAAGGAAAAATTTCCCAAATTAGCAAAATTCTAAAAAAACAGGGAAGATTTTGAAAAATAATAAGAAAAGGTAGAATTGGGGCTGGAGAGATAGCACGGAGGAAAGGCATTTACCTTGCATGCAGAAGGACGGTGGTTCGAATCCTGGCATCCATGCAATGGTCCTCAAACTAAGGCCGCAGGTCACATATTGTATTTATTCCCATTTTGTTTCTTTACTTCTAAGTAAGATATACGCAGTGTGCATAGAAATTTGTTCATAATTTTTGTTTTTACTATAATCTGGCCCTTCAACAGTCTGAAGGACAGTGAACTTGCCCCCTGTTTAAAAAGTTTGAGGACCCCTATATGGTTCCCTGAGCCTGCCAGGAGCGATTTCTGAGTGTAAAGCCAGGAGTAACCCTGAGCACTGCCGCATGTGACCCAAAAACCAAAAAAAGAAAAGGAAAAAAAAAGGTGAATTTACTTAAGTTGAATATTCTTAAAAGCTCTTGAATTTTTAGAAATAATATTAAGAAAGTAATAAATATGGATCTTCCCGAATCCAGGACTTTTTGTTTATGGCCCACACTAGACAGTGATATCAGGACTTAGTACTGGCTCAAAGCTCAGGGAAACTTGGAAGGGATCCTGGGACCACACATGACGCTTCATAGAATAAATTAGTTTTTGATGGTGAGAATGTTGCAGTGGTGAAGGGGTGTGTTCTGTTTATAAGTGAAACCCAACTACAATCATGCTTGTAAAATTGTATTAAAAATATAAAGAAAAAAATAAATTAGCCTGCATTCAAACAATCACTTTACTTGCTGTACGATCTATGTAGTCCTAAACCAGCAAATTTTCCCCTTTGCTTAGTTTGGGCCATACCTGGCTATGTTTCTTCTGGCTGTAAACAAAGAGATCACTTCTTTTGGGGCTCATTGAACTACCTAGGTTGCCTGCAATTAAACAGTGTCATACTGATTGTACTAGCTCTCCGATTCCAAGTCAGGGCATATTAACAATCAAAACGGTCCCTTCAAAATACAATGAAATGACATTTCCTTTGTTCCCAAGAAATAAGTACAATTTTTCCCTTTATTTAAACATCTTGATTACATATATGATTGTGATTAGGTTTCAGTCCTGTAAAGAACACCCCCTTCACCAGTGCAACATTCCCAACACCAATGTCCCAAATCGCCCTCCATCCCACCCACCCCCACCTGTACTCCAGACAGGCTTTCCAGTTCCCTCATTCATTCACATGATTGTGGTACTTCTCTGTGTAGTTATTTCTATAACTGCACTCACCACTCTTTGTGGTGAGCTTCGTGAAGTGAGCTGGAAGTTCCAGCCCTCCTCTCATTGTCTCTGAGGATTGTTGCAAAAATAACTTTTATTTTTCTTAAAACCCATAGATGAGTGAGACTATTCTGTGTGTGTCTCTCTCTCCCTCCGACTTATTTTGCTTAGCATGATAGATTCCATGTACATCCATGTATAGGAAAATCTCATGACTTCATCTCTCCTGACAGCTGCATGATAGTCCATTGTGTATATGTATCACAGTTTCTTTAGCCATTCATCTGTTGAAGGGCATCTTGGTTGTTTCCAGAGCCTGGCTATTGTGAATAGTGCTGCAATAAATATAGGTGTGAGGAAAAGGTTTTTGTATTGTATTCTTGTGTTCTTAGGGTATATCCCTAGGAGTGGAATAGCTAGGTCGAATGGGAGCGCAATTTCCAGATTTTGGAGGAATCTCCATATCGCTTTCCATAGAGGTTGGACTAGACAGAATTCCCACCAGCAGTGGATAAGTGTTCCTTTCTCTCCACATCCCCACCAGCACTGATTGTTCTCATTCTTTGTGATGTGCGCCAATATATTTTAAAAACTCTTATGCTACGACTAAATAAATTACTCATTTCTAAGGGGTAGGGAAAATAATAAATAAATAAATAAATTACTCATTTCTAAGGGGTATAAATAAGGGGTAGGGAAAATAATAAATAAATAAATAAATTACTCATTTCTAAGGGGTATAAATAAATAAATTACTCATTTCTAAGGGGTAGGGAAAATAATAAATAAATAAATAAATAAATTACTCTCCAGGATCTGACCAAATAAAAATGCAGACCCTTTAATTTTCTATCATAAGTTATTTACCTCTCCTTATCTTGTACTCAGCAGAAAACATTTCAATACACAATAAGAGAAGTAATTCTGTATATATGCCAGATTTAAGTTTATCTTATAGTCAGTACCATTTCTCAAGAAATAATTATGACACAAGTCTTGTTATCTTTTCCTGAATAATGGAAGCTCAGACCTCAACTTTCATCTTCCCTACAGACAAAAGCAAGTCTCTATATACAGTTCTCTGTACTTCTCACTGAATTCGATACAGCAGTTACAAGTGAGCACCTACTATGTGAGGAGTCTATAACAAGAGCCTTCAAAGAACTCAGAAATAATGGATTATTGGTTTACATTTTAATTAATAAAGTAAAGGAAGAGAGATCAACAAAATATGATGATGGATGGTCATACATGCAGATATGTATGCATATGCATATGTAGATATGTCAATATATCAATATAGTAGATATATCAACCAAATTATGTCCAGGAGAAAGAGAAAAAATCTGATTTGGAATATTGAGAAAGACTTATAAAGGATGTGATATTTGAGAGAAACTCATTTCCCAACTCCTTGATGAAGAAAATTAGCATGATTCTTTCCACTCCACACAGACATATAGCCATAGTCTCAATATTGAGCAACAATAAATGTCTTTTTTTGAAAAAGGCAATCCTTCATAAAGACCAGGAAGCCTACTTTGAATGCCATTTGTGTAGCCTAGTAGTCAAAATAAAACTTGGAGGACTGAAAGACGATTTCTATTTATCCTCACTGAACGTTCAATACAGAACAATCTTTCTGCAAGGACTTTTCCTTAGCTATTCCAAGTTGTGACTTTTCCAACAATAATAATAAAGATCTAATTTCCACAAAGCACTTACAAATTCCACCATACTATCTCATAGAGCTTATTTAATATTCATAATACAACTTTAAAGCAATTCTTTGTCATTAGTCCCTTTTTATAAATGACAAAACTGAGAGGCACCAATTGTTCCAGAAGTCCACTCAAGCTAGTCTAAATCACATGCTGGGGTTTACAGTGAAGAATTCTGACTCAGAACTGTGCCCTTTTCTTTGGAATGGGAAAACCTTTAGGGATTTTCTCCCCAGGTCATTATGCCAGTGAAGCTTGCTATTCACCAGCTCTGGGGCAGCCTGCTGTCTTCTATTATCCAGAGACCTGAGGTCTCTATGGGAAATTAGTAATATTGGGTATAATTTTAGTCTTGGCAGCCTGGCTGTGCCCCAAGACTTCTTTAATAGGACCATGCTGTGACAACTAAGTTCAAAAGGCTTTGCAAACAATGTTAAAAAATGATTAGCTCACCAAAGGTTTCAAGTCCATTGCTAGGTCAATCTGGTTTGGATGGGTATATATGACCAGTTTACAGCCTTCCCTGATTTACATTTTATTTTTTAGCCTTTTGTTTTACACACTTTGCATCCCTTCTATTTTATTCTATCTTCCTTTCTGCATTTCAGTATCCAACCCTACAGCCTCCTATACTTTTGCTGCTGCCAGGCCATCAGAAGAATCTTTCTTCTTTGTACTTTAAAATCTTCATCCAACTTTTTCTCCACCCTCCTACCTCCTATAGAACATTGCTTCCATTAGTTTACTCAATGTTTTAGCTTATAAAACCAGAATAATACTTTTTTCTGATTTTAGAAAGGGCTAACTAATTTGTGTGCAAAGCATCTAGGACATGACACAGTGCAGCATAAAGTATAAATCAAAAACTGTACCTGAAACTCCTTCTCTGATAACAAAGATGATCAGATTTTCATTATTTTACAACTTTTCCAAGACTGGAGGATTGCCATGCTTGCATTCCAGCTTCTTCCTTGTATATATTCAAGTTTTGTCCTGTCTCTATGATCCAGATCACATTAAACTGTACAATTTTGGAAACTTTTCTCTAAATAGTCCATATCATACTACATCACATCAGGCTACAAACATCTCATTTTCTCTCTCCGTCTTCCTTTATCTTGGTCTTTGCAGATCAGAACTCATTACTACTTTCCTTCCACTAATTTCTCTACTTTTCACTTAGTCTTCTTCTTTCTTTCTTCTCTGTAACCTCAAAATGCAGACGTAGACCATATTAGACCATATTAGTCTTCCATTCCAGGGAACTCTCTAATATACAATTCAGTGCTACTGCCTTACTCTTAAAAACTTTGTTCCTGAATCTACAACTGAATTTTAACATCCAGTAAAGAGTTCAAACCTACATGCCCAAACCTATAGCATTAACAGGTCTAAGTTAATCTGAAACTTCAAACCACTTGTCTTAGCTCTTTTGACAAATGTTTTGACGAATGGCATTGGTGTCCTCTCACTTACATATAAAGAAATCTCACTGTCCCTCACCTACCATGACTCATTGCTGGCGTCAATTCTTTACAACTACCTCTTAATCTATTTACTGCTATTGGCAAAAATGAGTCACACTGATCTTGCCTCATTTCCTTGCTTCCAGTCTCTACAAAGTAGTCTGCAAAACTTGTAAATGAACATATTGAAAATGCTATTGTTTGGCCTTGTTCAAAACTTTGATTTTTTTGCCAATAAAGATAAGGCACTTAAACATTTTCACATGTGCAGCTATATTTATATAGATTACTGTTACAGGACTACCAACTCGGATTAATGTAACCTTAAAAAAGTTAGTGATCATCTTGCTGTTTCCTATTTGTAAAATATACACTTATTAGTTCACTAATAAATGAGATTAAAAAGTCATGTGAACTATTACATAGGATGATTAAGGTGTAATTTAAGAAGCAAAGTTTAATTTTATTATATGTGGTATTGTTTTACCAACCCAATGTACAACTCCAGTATTAGTACAGGTGACACAAGGGAAAGTTGTAAACATAATTGTTGGAGAATCCAATAATCAATTGGTGAATACTGCAGTAAGTAGTGATATGACTTTGGGAATTTCATTCAACTTCACCAAATTACAGCTTTCCACCCAATTAATACAAATGAGAATAAATACCTTGCAGGAATACCGTAAGAATTAGAAATAACAAGTTTTATGCCTCTGGTAGTTATAAAAACTGTACCTAAGTATGGTTTAGAAAAGTAGAATCCAGAATACAAGCATCTCTCAGATTAGAGAGTATTTTCAGCCCATTGACTCAAAGTAGTTTATTGGATCAAAAGCCTCTTTCATTTGAAGTCTGAATTTTTTAAACATCTATTCCCCTTTTATCATACTAATGTACAGCTGAATAAAATATATTGTCAAGATTACATGTGTTACTTAAGATTCTTTACTAAAAAAGAAAGCTGTTTAAATAGTATAAAAAGCAAAGCTATGGATTTTAGAGGACTGGTGTTTGTCTTAATTCTTGTCACTAACTTGGGCTTGGGTATTAAAATCATCAGAGGGATAAGGGTTGTTATGTACATACATACACACATATACATATTATATACATACATACATACATACACACACACACACATATGCCACACCTGGTGATGCTGAGGGGTTACTCCTGGCTATGTGCTCATAAATCGCTCCTGGCTTGGGGGACCATATGGGACGCTGGGGGACCGAACCAAGGTCCGTCCTAGGCTAGCACAGGCAAAAGGCACCTTACCTCTAGCGCCACCATGCTGGCACCCATATATATATATATATATATATATATATATATATATATATATATATATATATATATATATATATATATATATATTTACAACTCTTTCAGCTTGAAACTCCCCTAAGCTCGGAATAAAGTTCTGCCATTCTGAGAAGTATTTGAAAACGGGAAGAACTCATCCAAGAATCTGAACATCAATATCAAAAACCAAGCCCTCTGATAAAGAAGTGAACACTGATGAAAATAATACTGAGGACTATGTTTTCTGAATCTGCTTCCATTTTCTTGTTCTAGTATCTTTTATATACTTTAACTGAACATCACTTGAAAAAAAATCAAAGGAGGTTGAAAATTCCAGTATACCATCTTTTCTTAATCCATGCTTAATTCCAGGACGAATAAATATGCCTGAGAAGTTTGTGCACCAAACATATTCTCTGCTATTAATGAGCTGAGAGCAAATATTCATCTATTTATTAAGCTTCTCTATTCCAAAATAACCTAAACAATGTAATGATGAGATAAAAACACATATGCACAGCCTTCACTGAGACAATAGCCTGACTGGTAGAAGTGCTCAATAAACAGTATTCAGTATTTTCATAATTGATTATGATTGGCTATGTCTATGTCTACTACATAAAGTGACTAGAGTGATGGCTGTGAAGAGCTCACTTGAAATGGTGCTGAGTGTAGACAAGGAACTAAAGAGGGTTGAAATCTGAAGTGGTCAAATGATTTGTTTCCCCAATGCAGATAACTGTGGCTGTGAGAATAAATTAGTATATTTTTATTGAGGTGAAAGAAATGCCACTAGAACATCTTACTATACTCTCACTCATCATAGCCCTACTCCCTGAGATACGTTACTGTTTTACAGTATAATTCACCAGCCCCTTTGAATTTTGTAGAAGCAGAAATGCTAGCATTCAGAGCAGTACCATATCTTTATGAACAGACTGGACTTCTCACAATTGTTTAAACACTCTCCAGTTCTTAAAAGCATTTTCTTATTTCTGGTGTTAATGCTTTCAATTTAGAAATGGCACAATTTTAGATGAAATAACCTCTTAGATTTGTTTTTTACCTTTTTCTGTAACTAGCATCAAGAAAAAAATCAGTAGAAGTAAATAAAACAGACTTTAAAAAAACATCTCTGCTATCTTTTCTCATAAAGAAATAAAATATCTTTCTGAATGGCTCATCCCATTAATTCACTCATTAAAAAATGTGTACTGAGAACTCATGTGCACATATATGAATATATGTAAATATAGTTAAGCTTAAATAGCCAAAATTTCACTTCATCTTGCTTTCATGCCCCAACACATTTCCTCTCATTTTCCAGCTCCTTGAACTACATTTTTCCTTATTATATTTTAATTGACTTTTCATATTAAATTTTGCTTGAAAGGATAACTTGCATTAGTTCAAAGGAACCCAAGTAGTTTATACCTTTTGTGCTGAGCCTTATGTCATATTTAATTTGACCCAACCTTTGAAAGCAAATACTCATTTTCTGCTTTTATATACATATATCTATATATATACATATATATCAACACAACAAAACATAATAAAGGCACGACTAGAAATAATAAAAAGAGAATAGTTTCTGTCATTCAAGTTTCTGATTTCACCTTGACTTTCCCTATCATAAAACTCTTTTGTTTTAAAGTGTTTGCTTGTTTTCTGACAATCAAATCGTTAAAGCCATATGCTATCTCCCAGCTAGGCATTCTCATTACCATTTAAAGTGTGCTTAAAATCAATTGAAAGTCAACACATCACATAACAAGGTACAGTTAGCATGTTCTGATCTGTGCGGCTGCATGATAACTGCTCGCCCGTGAAACATCTGAGTTCTCCCAGGTATCCTGGGGATAGGCAGGAAAGATGAAAATAGTAAATTAAAAAAAAAATCTATTAAAAGATGTTGGGTTTGGTTCCTTTCGAATTTGTAAACCTGAATTTTTTTCATTTATACGTTTCTTGGACCTACCTCAAAAATAAATTCTCAGGAGACCAAAGTTCTTTCTTCACATTAAAAACAAAACAAAACAAACAAACAAAAAAACAACAAATTATTTGAAAATAGCTGTCTTGTGTCAGGATCTAATCTCGAAATTGGTCCATCTATAAAGTAAAAGCATGACAAATAACAAACAAATGTACTACAGCTTATCAAAGAAGGAGAGGGAAAAACCTACATGAAAAGTGTGTGTCCCACTCTTATTATTTACAGAAATGCTTGATTCACTTTAATTTTCTTGTGAAGATGAGGGCTGGTACTTATTTAGCTGACCCCACCTAAATCCTTGAAGACAGGTTCTATGTCAGTGTCCAGATCTGCAGGAGAAGATAACAAGTGAAAACAAACAACTGCAGAAGTTCAGAGAAGCCTGTTTCCTGGCCCCTGGGTGAAATGCAGCCTCCCTGCCCTGTGCTGGGAGAAATCATTTGTTTGCTGGATGCCGCTACTTTACAAGGTCCTTCCTGAACAGTCAAAAGAAATGAAATGCCATTTCCTGCGAGAGGTATCCACAAGTCAGTCTAACGATGAGTGAAAACACATCCTGTTCCAAAGGAGAAATCTCAAAAACCTCTGAAAGCATCCAGGAGACTTGTGTAGACTGATTCTAAGTGACAAAGCAAGGCACAAACTCACCCATTGTCAGTAAATAGAGCCACACTAAACTTTCTTCGTGACACCAAGAAAATAGTTATGACCAGACAGGAAAATACAATAAATCAAAAAATGACCTATTTTTCCCCCATGAAGCCTGTATGAGTTATTGAGAACTTATTTCCCTATAGAAATCAGTATGGATTTTCTTCCAAGTCCTTCTGTTATTACTACTTCAAAGAAAATTCTGAATATTCATCCTATTGATGCTCTTTGAGCATAGTAGACACTGATACTGTGGACGAAAGCAGGATATCAATTCTTAAGCTCTTTTTTTTTATATAGACATCAAAAGGCTCTTTTGCTTGTATCTCTAAAATAAATCCATATTTTCCCAGAGATTGCACCTATACACATAAACAAAAATGCAGATCTATTCAATAAGTGTAGACTGACTACTAATCTTGACTGAATGCCCAACACTCTGACAGGCATCTACAAACATCTAAACACTAATCCTCACAAAATTCGAGTAGATCATTATTATCAATCAATTAACAAGATTTAAAATCAGGAAAGGTAACATCATTGATTTGCTTACGTTTAATTGTATATTATAATCATAACTGCAAATAGCAGCTCTTGATTCTAGGATTATGTGACTCTCCAAATCAGGTCATTCTATCATAAACATTCTCCTATCAGATACTTAATCTAAGTCTTCATAGGACTATTAATTGTGAAAGTTCTTAGGAAGTTAATTTCATTTCATACGAAAAAGGAATGTGAGAAAGACTGAATTATCTCAATTAAAATGCCTATGAATATTTCTCAACTATAAACAAAGGAGTCCAGGAGAACTCTAAAGACCCAACTTTTTGTCAAGTACTTGGGAAGAAAATGTCTAAATGCTTACTGGGAACCTAAAGAATAAGAGGGATTTAGACTCTGTATAATTAAAGGGCAGAGTGGACATTATTTTATTTCAATTGTGACTTGGGAGAGAGTGGGTCACATAAATCTTCATACAAGCAGGTCAAAGAAGCTCGGCTCCCACATATGTCACTCTTCTAAACAGACACACAGATATTCAGCTTAAACACGACATAAAATCCTAGCTCTTCCATGTATTAGTGATCACTAGCCTATAATTCTTTTTTTCTCCCTTGACTGCAGGCAAACTATGAGTATAGATAGGACCTGACCAAGAGCTTTTCATCCACTCTTAGTTACTCCATCACCGAACATTTCCAATCTCCAAATAAAGTGATATCTCCATGTATGGACTTAAGATCAAAATCCTCCTATTTGACAAATGCAGAATGGACATAGGAAATTTCTTCTCTTCCTTATTCTCTATTGTCTTCTCGAGTCATGCAGTATTTTTTATCCATACCCTTCATTCCAGGGATATTTTTCATGAGCCCATTCTTGGTCTACCTTACAAGTTAACATTATCCCATTTTAAGAACTTTTATTAAGGAGACCTTCTCTAATCAAAAAAATCTGATTTTAGAAGCCAGAAAGATGGTGCAAGCTATAAAACATCTGCCTTGCCTGCACTAACCTAGGACAGACTGAGGTTTGAAATCCCGGCATCCCATATGGACCCCCAAGCCAGAAGCCATTTCTGAGCACATAGCTAGGAGTAACCCTTGAGTGTCACCAGGTGTGGACCAAAAACCAAATTAAAAAAAAAAGAAATCTAATTTTACAATCCATACTTATTTACAGCAAACTCCAGAGTATATAATGGTGGAAATACAAGCTAATGGGTAGCAGACAATGTGTGGCTGATATTGGGCCCTCACTCAATTTCAAGTATCTCCTTCCCAGAGTATCAAGCACTTGCAACAAGGAGCTGAGGAAACAAAGGCTCATCTTGGTGAGAATATCTACTTATTTTCCACATGCTTGGAGAAATTATTGAGCCTACCTATTGCAATTCCAGTTTCCAGATTGACTGGGTAGCGATGTCTCAATTGGGTTAATTAAAACAAGATTTTCAACGACTGATATGCAAACTGGTGTCAGCCTCCAGAAATTTCCTGTCAGTTTAAGAAAAAGCTAATGTAGCTTCTCCAAGATCCAGGCATATTATGTGTTAGGCATCTGTAACTCTGGCGGGGAACTGTATTACATTGCTTTAGGCCACCACCTACCCATGACAGTTGAAAACAATACCATTAAAATGCTAAGAGTAGGAGTCAGAGCAGTGGCACAAGCTGTAAGGCATCTGCCTTGCCCACACTAGCCTTTGACGGACCGCTCTTCTATCCCTGGGCTTCTCATATGGTCCCCCAAGCCAGGAGAGATTTCTGAGCACATAGTCAAGAGTAAGCCTTGAACGTCATTGAGTGTGGCCAAAAAAACAAAACAAAACGAAACAAAACAAAACAAAAAAAAGCTATGGGTAATCTCATCTCACTGCTGTTAAAGTTATAGTTACCACTTTACTACTGTTAAAGGTACTAAATTTATTCCCTACTATAATTTGTGCAAGTAGGTCTCATATGGAAATTTCTAATTCATTATGAATTGATATTTTTGTGTGGTGTGAGATACAGGTATGAATTCACTTTTTGGAATTTGGCTATCTAGGCTTTCCAAGTATTGAATGGGTTTCCCTGCTCAAGCTGTACCTATACTTACTCCTCTAACAAAGAGTAGCTGCCCATATATATGAGAGTCTCTAGACTCTCAGTTCTATTCCATGCTCTGAAAATCTGACTTTTTCCCATCACATTGTCTTGATCACTATAATTTTTTGTTATAATTTAAAGTTGGAGAAAGAAAATTCCTTTTTTATTTCTAGGATTATTTTTGACTATCACAGGTCTATTGTTTCTTCTTATTATAACAGCATTTGGTCTATGTCTATAAAAAGTGTGATAGGAGTTTTTATTGAAACTACTTTCAATCTCTAGCATGCACTGGGCAGGCTGTTCATTTAAATATTAATCCATTTCCAATTCATGATGTAGTTTCTTTCTTTGCGTTATTTCTTTTAGTTAACTTTTAATTAACTAATTAGTTTTATTTCTTAAGTCTGTCAACTGTTTCGGTAAGTTTATTCCCGAAAACTTGATTTTTTTTCTCACAATAGCAAATATGGCTGTTTTTCTTCTTTTCCCTTTTCTACTTTATTGTTTGATTATAAAATATATACCTGCATTTCTGTGCACTGAAATTTTTAGTCCATATGTTTACTATATACGTTCTCTAAAGGTATTTTTAATGAGTAAGTGCCATTGATAAAGCAAGCAAAAATAAACAAATAATTTGGGCCAGAGACATAGTACAGAGGTTTAGTGCTTACCTTGCACACTAGTCAACTCAGGTTAGGTCTTCCAGAATTATCAAGAATGACACCTAAGTACATAACCAGGAATGAGCCCTAAGAGCATCCAGGTATGGCTCCCAAGCCAAAATTAAATAAATGAGGTATTATGCCAAACTTAAAAAAAGAAAAGGGAGCAAGAGTGATAGTACAGCAGTAGGGCATATGCCTTGCATGCAGATGACTGGAACTGACCCAGTTTCGATACCTGGCATCCCATATGATCCCTGAACCTGCCAGGGGTGATTTCTGAGTGCAGAGCCAGGAGTAACCTTTGAGCACCACCAGGTGTGGCCCAAAAAACAAAACAAAACAAAACAAAACAACCAGTAACAGCAACAACAGATCACAAACAACATCATGAAAAATCGGGAAGAACTGAATGGACACTCATCAAAGAAGACATCTGATGTCCTTCACACTTTATGAGCAAGCAATCCTCATCATTTATTATAAGGGAAATCTAAATCAAAACAACAATATGATTAGTACTTCATTCAAATCAAAGATACACACATCGTAATAGAAACAAGCAGAAAAAGAAACCCTTGTCCACTATTGGTCAGAATGCTGATGTGATAGCCCTTATGGAAAACAGTGTAGTAACTTCTCAAAGAACTGAATTCCATAAAATTCAGAAATTCAGTAATTTCACTTCTCAACATCTACCTGAAAGGCCCCAAAACACTATTTGGAAAAAACATCTGTGCTCCTGTGTGCATTACAGCTGTTTTCACAATATCCCATTTCTGAAACAATGTAATAAGTTTCTAAGAACAGATGAGTAGATTAAGAAGTTGAAGTATATATATATATATATATATATATATATATATATATATATATATAAAACACATAATGAAATAGTACTCACATACAAGAAAAGATAAAATCATACACATTGCAGCTATGTGGATATAACTAGAGGGTATTTATGCTGAGTGAAGTCAAAAGGAAAGGAACAAATACAGAAGAATGATTTTGTTTCCTCTGTGGGATATAAAGAAACTTTGAAAGTAATAAAAAACAGTCAAAGACAACAGATTCTAAGAATTTTCCTATAGAGCTGAGTTTACCAAGGGTGTGTAAGTAGGAGAACTAGTCATTGGTAGATGGTGCTTGCACTAATTGAGTTCTTATGTTATAACATTGCATGGATATAACAGTGTTGATAACAAAAAAAAATCCTAATTTAGGTATATTTGGAAACTAGACTATCAGATACTTGTCATTTTAATATTATAGTCAGATAAATGTTGGCATTCATTATATATATGATAAATAAGAATATAAAATATACAAATGTAAAAATCACCATATGTCAAATTACACCAAATGCCCAGACGAATGTGCAAATTGTTCCTATTTAAGAAAACTATACAGTAAGTAAAATTCATTGAATAACAATAAACAACCAAGTCAAATAAGACTGGCAATATATAGTTCAGAATCTGAACTAATAAATAATTATTAATTCTATCTTAGGATAACTAAAAATTCTCATCAAGTCCTCTGAAAGTACATGAAACATTCAAGGTCCTTCTGTCAACTTACTTATTTTGGCTCTAAACACTTTCTATAGTATAAGATCAGCAGGAGTTCCATTGCATTTAAGAAAGGGTCACATGAAAGATATTAAATCTTAAATTCATTTACTGCTCTTGAAGTCAGAAACAGAAGCACCTAAAATAAGGTAATATCATGAGGAATATATTATATCGTTATATAACTTCAAAGGCAGTACAGACTATGCAAACATTAAAAAAATTGCAGGCTATTTGGGAGGGGGAGTGTTACACCCACAGGTACCCAGAGGTTACTCCTAGTTCTGTGCTAAGAAATCGCTCCTGACAGGCTAGGGGGACCATGAAAATAGCAGATTTAAAAATGAAAATGTTTTTTGTTAATGACTATTATTAAGTAGTCATGCTTAAATAAACCACTGGTAATCGGTGTGGTGTTGGAACATCAATTACTAACGGTATTGTATATCATAGTACAATATGAATAGGAATGCGAGCATTTTCAATAGTAATAGTGTCTTGTTCTTCACATAAATGTAAAATAAAAGGTCCTACTATTTTTACTCTAAAGATTTAGGGATAAATTTGTTAGATTACAATTAAGTTACTAAAGCTTAATTTAATTTATCTACTTATTTCTTGTTTGATTTAACAGCCACAACCAAAAGTACTCATAGCTGACTTCTGGCTGCATTGGGATCGCTTTGACAATCCTTGAAATCACTCAGTGAAGCTCCAAAATCAGTCTCATAAAAACGCAAACACCTGACCCTTTGACTCTCTCTGGCCCTATTGCTTCTTTTTTTGTTTTGTTTTGCTTTGCTTTTGGGTTTTTTTGCTTGTTTTGTTTTGAAACACACCCAGATTTGCTCATGGCTTACTGCTGGCACTGGGCTCAAGGATCACTCCTAGAGAGTTGAGGAGACCATATGGGATGTCAGAAATGGAACCCATTCCAGTCATGTGCAAGGCAAGCTCCCTACCAATGTTCCTTTTTTAAAAGAAAGAAAAGTTAATCTAAAGATACTCTAAAGAAACCACATTAAATAACTGTTTTTTTCTTTTGAAGTTAACTTAAATGTTTTAATTAAAGACACAGCATGTATGACCAATGGCAATTATGTTCAATAAAGGGGAAAGAAACATAAAAAGATACCGATTGACAAAAAATAAAAGATACCCACATAAGATGTGAAACTAAAATTTAGCCATGGAGGAGGACACATTAGGAATATTTTTCCATCCATTAATTTTAAAAATACTATGCAAAATATTATGCAATTTGAAATATAAAATGACAATAAGCAAAAATAATGTAGCATGTTCCCTCATAGCACTCTGCAGATTTTTATCTTTTAAATATTTGGGGAATAATATAGGTTACTTAAGGGCTATTTTTAGCTTTGTGTTCCTGGAGGTTTTTGAGATACCACATAATGCTATGAATTGAAATGGGACCAGGAACATTTAAGATGTCTTAATTTTTCTACTCTTTTTATCCCCCACCTTGCAGAGTCTGAATAGTAATGTCAATAGTTGTTTGCACAACAAAGAACTATTCATTCCCAGAGGTGATAGTCTTCTATCAATAAAAGGAAAAGGTTGCATTAGTTCTTCTTACCTGATAGAAAGGTGGAAGTCTATTTACTATGTGTTCTACAATTTGCAGCTCAATTATATCAGATTAGAAGAGAAATAATGGATGCAGTACATGCACATTTTATTTACCATGATGCAAAAAGGAGATAAATGGAGGAGTAATCCCATTCTCTTGAGTCATATTCTTCCTTTTCTATTTTGTCTTATTATCAAAGAATGTTATGTTGAATATGTTGAAAGTCATCTTTTATACTTCTTTAAAATAAAAAAAAATACATAAGATTTCTGTTCTTTGGGTCTCATCTATTTTAAGGATCCATTTCAAGTGAGTGAAATCAACGTCTAGCTCTGAAAAATGTTCAATTTTCACTTAAAAAAAAAAACCAACAACAAAAACCCTGTACTTTTCTGGGCTGTTTTAACATGATAGTCAACATATTTTAAGCAGTAAAATATTGTATATTTATTAGATAAACTACCATTTACAAATTAAATAAGATAATATTCACACCTGGCATTCAACAAATCAAAAGCAATTAAGAAGCATTTAAATACCTCCTATCTTAGAAATATAAAACATGTATTATTTTTACCTATTGTACGTACTAATTGGCAAAAAAAAAATGATGACTGTTTTTGTTTGATTGTTCTGGGGCCACCCCCGGTAATGCTCAAGGGTTACTCCTGGTTCTGTGTTCAGAAATTAGTCCTGGCAGGCTCAGAGGCCATATGAGATGCCTGGGATTGAACCTAGGTTGGCCCCATAAGGCAAACACCTACCCACTGTGCTGTCACTCTGGCCCCCAAGCTCTTTTCCAGTCCTGTTATGGACCCTAAGCTCTTTTCCAGTCCATAAAAAATGAACTTCAAACATACTGGCTTTGAACTCTGATCCTGTGGTATGGATGAATGACACCTAAACCATGACCCATCAGATGGTTGTCTTCATTCCTTTTTACCAAAATGGTTTTGTAAGAACCCAAATGCTCATTGACTAGAAAGCCTAAGTATCTACCTCTAGAGAAAATCAAAAGCAGCCAGACTCTGGCAGAGAGAGGCTAGTGTGTGACCCTGTGACATTCATTCTTCTCCCTGTATTTTGAACATTGAGAGTTAACAAAAGGACTATTGCATCTTGAAAATGACAGTGAACAAAAGATACCTTTTCCCTCTAAAATTATGTTTCATGTATTAGATATCTTTTAGTTCTCTTCACAGGGTTTTGCTGCTATTATCAATACCACTCTCCAAAGTCAAAGGTAAAAAAACATTATTTTAAAGAAAGGATGTTTTCATTTTCTCAAAAAGGCAAAAAGATAAAGATAAATCAGCGAGTGAGTGAGAGAGAGACAGAGAGAGACAGAGACAGAGAGAAAGAGGAGAAAGAGGAGGATGAGGAGGAAGAGAAGAGGGATTATGTACAGATATAAAGTTACCTTCTTTGCATGCAGACAACCACAGTTTTCACTTGGTCACCTGAGCACTGTCACTTGTATTCCTGGAGAAGCTCAACTATCATCTGGTGTCCTAGACACCACAGCGTTTTATTTTAAAGAAAGGATGTTTTCATTTTCTCAAAAAGGCAAAAAGATAAAGATAAATCAGCGAGTGAGTGAGAAAGAGAGAGACAGAGAGAGACAGAGACAGAGAGAAAGAGAAAGAGGAGGATGAGGAGGAAGAGAAGAGGGATTATGTACAGATATAAAGTTACCTTCTTTGCATGCAGACAACCACAGTTTTCACTTGGTCACCTGAGCACTGTCACTTGTATTCCTGGAGAAGCTCAACTATCATCTGGTGTCCTAGACACCACAGCATTTGAGCTGAAGCACTTTTTTTAGCTTTTACATTGAACTTTTAGCTCAGGTGGTTGAGAGTTATCAGAATTGATTCCTGGATTACTACCCCACTCCCCAAGAGAAAGAAAGTGGAAACCTAAATGATTCAGTGACTTGTTCAAGGCCTCTAGGTCACTCAGCAATTAGTTGTAAACAGGAACTTAAAACTTGACTCACAAGTTCTAAGATAACATTCAGCAAGAAAAGAGCAATATGTAATTTAAAAGTAAAAGCCTACATGTGGGTTTTGGGTCCTGAAGCTATAAGAGTACTATTTTATCCACAATGCCTAGTACCCTATACCATATTTGACTATTACCACAAAGAAAATTCCAACTTAATATACGTAGTCTACCATCAAAACAAACAAGGAGACATTAACACTTCCCTTACATTCTTAAAGGAAAGAAGAGGAAGAAGAAGAGAGGGAAATGAGTCAGCAGCTATAGTGCTGTTAATATTAACAAGAAGTAGCAATATAGCTCAAGATTTAAGAGGGAGGAATTGGCTAAGACATTCCTGGGCTTTCCCTCATTACAAGTATAGCGGTTGTCAACAGGGCTATAAAATCCCTTTCTAGATCAGAGGACACTTGGCAATGGCAGAGACATTTTTACTAGTCATTAGTGGAGGTGCTACTGGCATTTAAATGGGGAGAAACTATGGAAGCTACAAACTGTAATCCAGCAAGCACCCCACAAGGAAGTTTTAAATTGTACTGTTGATAATGCTGCAAACGAGAAATTCTGAACTAGTGAAGAAAGACCAAACAAGTTACTGAACTTCTAAAAGCCCATCTGCCTTAAAATTAGTAATAGAGGGGCTAGAGCTATGGCACTGCAGTAGGGCGTTTGCCTTGCACTCGGCTGACCTAGGATGAACCAAAGTTCGATCCTCCGGTGTCCCATATGGTCCCCCAAGCCAGGAGCGATTTCTGGGCACATAGCCAGGAATAATCTCTGAGAGTCACCTGGTATGACCCCCCCAAAAAAATTAGTAATAAAGCAGGATCTACCTAAAAGAAGGATTGGGAGTTCCATGGAGAATAAATTAAGCCAAGAACTTTGATTAAGTTTGGGTAAACTGCATAGTTCCTGGAGTTCTGATTGAATTGAAAGCATTTTCAAGTAGCTTTCTGAATAAACATAGCTGTGAATGACAAGTGATAACAGTACATAAAGAAAGAAAAGTAGAACATGAGAAGACAAGAAAAATCTTATTTTACATTTACAATAGAATTTTTAAGAATGGGATTTCGCACACCTGTGGTCAGATTCAAATCTCATTTCAAGCAATCCCCCAGAACATTCTCCCAGCATTCACCAGGAAAGTGTGCCAGACATCTCACTGAAAGTGTGATTAAAACAATGTAGTTTTGTGGGCAGTCTTTCATCAGGATTAACTTATGCTAAAAGAGAATACTAAAAATTATCTTCATTTTAATATCATCTTTGAAATAGGAGCTCTTACAACAAGAATGAGACTTTAATTTCAAGCCTTGAGGGTTTTCATTCCCTTCTTTTGAACTGTCAACTGCGACCACATCTAAAGACCCAGTTTCTGTTTGTCTGCTGAACTGTGGTAGAGCTTGAATAAGCACAATAAATTTATTTAGAGAAAAAAAAATATCAGACAAGTCCTTTAATTTGTTGAAATAGTTAGAACTTGAAGAGCAAGTTGCAGTTAGAAACCACGTTAGCAGAGTGTGTGTTTTGCTTTGAGTGGATGAATAACCACAAGATTATACCTCAAATGGACAAACAAAACAAGTGGGGGAATCTCTGACAGTGCCAGGACATCTTTCCCAGAATTCTATGGGACAGTTGTCACCCTGGTATTGCATGTCGGTGCCAATTAGAGTGACCGAGATGAGTTCTGCTTTGTGTTCATTCCACGGTCAGTTACAAACAGATGACAAAGCAG
The DNA here is from genome assembly GCF_024139225.1 of Suncus etruscus. Classification (NCBI taxonomy): domain Eukaryota; kingdom Metazoa; phylum Chordata; class Mammalia; order Eulipotyphla; family Soricidae; genus Suncus; species Suncus etruscus. Next base: position 29,795,012 of record NC_064850.1, on the reverse strand, counting down.
TTTTAGGGCTAAAATCTACTTGCTCCCATTTCCTGAATTGCTGACCAAATGTGAAAGTGCCTTATTTTATTTTAAGTATCATTTTGAATACGAGGCTCCTGCATTGGGTGTTCAGGCTGGAAATGACAACACCTTGTCTATGACAGAGCCAAAGGCCAGCAGTCAAGGAAGTTACTGATTTTGAAAGAATCGCAGAATTCTGGGACCCAAGCCAAAGCACAGCAGGTAGAGCATTTGCCTTGCATGCAGCCAACCAGTGTTCGATCCTGAGTTCCCATATGGTCCCCTGTGCCCTCCCGGAGTAATTTCTGAGCAGAGTCAGGAGTAAACACGGAGCTCAACTAGGTGTAACTGAAAACAAAAACAAACAAACAAACAAAATCACAGAGTTCTAAGGGCTAAATCAAAGAAGTCTTATCTTTAAAGGGGAAGTCAACTCCCAATTCCAAAACAACATCCCACGACTGTTTCTCTATATTCATTTGCTACCTGGAGATCCCTGTAAAGTCCCATTTAATGTTCACGAGGAAGAATTTGTCATCTTGGTTCACTTTTTTCTGAGTTTCTGAAACATCACCACCACATTCATTATAAGAATGCATTCATTATAAGCAAATCAAGAAATGGATTCTATGGATGTCTGTGATATTTTACCTTATTCTAACTTCAATAGCTTACTTTTCACTCTTTTACTTTGACTATAAAATCGCTCTATTCTCAATCCCCAAATTGTACAAGAACTGGCCACCCTCCCATTCCCCTCCCTGTCTTCTTAGTTACGCAGCTGCAGACATGCACGCCCACTCAGCAAGACTCATAGAGCAGCTTTAGAGCCCTGTTAGCGGGCATCTGCAGCAACAGTGGCCAGCTCCTGCACAGTGAAGGCATTCTCTGCCCTGCGCAGCCAGGGCTGTCACTGCTGTGTGAGCAGAGATGTGGGCACGGCAGCCCAAAGAAGAATGACTGTCCTCTGGGACTCTGGAGGGCATATTGTCATGTCCTGAAAGACAGGAAGGGATGAAAGAGATGTAGAGATGTCTAAGTAAGAATGCTAACTAGAAGGGGTCACCAACCTAGGCACCCACTATTTGCTGCTTTACAGAAACATAGGTTAAGGTCTAAAAGAAGCACTCTCAATGCTTACATTTGCTTTCCCAAGTTCTTCAATTATACCTTTCAGTATACACACACACAAACACACACACACACACACACACACACAAACACACACACACACTCCCCCTAGTGATTCTGCTAATTATTTGAACAAGGAAAGAAGTGCAATGCTCTGGAATATTCTCATCTTATTCATAAAGACATTTTCTAGTTCTGTGCAAATATTAATCAACTCTTACTTTTTTTTTTTTTAGGCAAGTAGCTAAGGACCTTAGCTCACCAGGGCTTAGAAAGGTTAAAACAACAGAGAGGGATATAATTGGGGAGATTTGCTGAGACCAGGGATCTAACAGGGAGGAAAAGTCTAGGCAGATTACCTGAGGGGTAAATACATAAATGCTGGTGCATGGAGAAAGGCAGTTCACTGCATCAGGAGAGCTAATCAGTAACAGAAAACTAATGGCAATCATTCCCTATGCTTCAAAACATTCTTATACTGATGGTCAGATTCTGAATTACTTAAAAATTTCCTTTCCACATCTCCTTGATTTTCAGAAAACTGCTAAGAGAGCTCTACAATCAGTCTGTACCACTTGTGTTTTATAAAGTTCTATCCTTGCACAATACCTTGAAAAAACACTCTTTAAGTGGGCTAGGAGCCTTTTAACTTGAAGGACTCCTGAGATGTGCTGTTAACCTCTCCCACACCATCTAATTCATGGAGTATCTGAGACTTCAAGCAATTCTTGCCAAAATGCTAGTGCTCTGCTCCCAAAATTCACTGCTTTAACCCACATTTGAATTCCATTCATGAAGCGGTGAGCCTATCAGTTTCTCAGTGGATTAACTCCTAGGTGACTACTACTGGGAAAATCTATATACCTTCAGCATTCTGACAGACAAGATTTCTGAAGAGTTAAAAGAGGTCCATCCTTAATGCTAAGTTAACACAATGGGTAAACTTTTAACATTCTTTCATTGCCCCTTTCCATTGTATAAGGGAGCTTGCAAATTAAAACAGGCAAAAAAATTCAGTATATAAACAAAGGACCTCCCCCTCAATATTTCTCTGGCAAGTTTCAAGAAGGACACTCTACCCTTCAGAGTTGGTTCCTGGGGCCCAAGAGATAGCACAGTGGTAGGGCATTTGCTTTGCATGAGGCAGACCTGGGAGGGACCTGGGTTCAATTCCTGGCATCCCAGGTGGTTCCCCGAGCCTGCCAGGAGCGATTTCTGAGCACAGAGCCCTGTGAACCACCAGGTATGGCCCCCAAACAAAACCAAAACCAAAACAAAACAAAACAAAAGAACAATTTGTTTCTTCAAGTAATTTTCAGCATCTTAGAAAGATTATCTTGCAATAAATTTCTGCATGGTTCCTAGAGACCTAGCTCTTCACAAGGACAATTTGTTTCCTCACATGGGAATTTTCTGAAGGTTCTTTTCTTTCAGATGGCTTTCTATTTTAGATAAGGGCAAGAAGAGGGGAGTGTGGAGGAAGCTTTGCTTTAACCTTCAAAGTTGTGCAATGCAAAGATAAGCAATTTTTATCTAGAAAATTAGACAGAAAATTACAGAAGTATAGAGCAAATAATTGCATTGTATCTAATATACAGAGACCTCTCATAAGAGCTGTTTTCAGGACAGTATTTAAAATCTTCTCAAATTATGTACTTTCATGTTGCAATAATAATAAAAAAATAGGGGTTGGAGTGAAAGCACAGCAGGTAGGACATTTGCTTTGTACATGGCCAATCCTCATTCAATCCTCGGCAACCTATATGGTCCCCTGAGCCTGCTAGGAGTCAGTCATTTTTGAGAGCAGAGCCAGGAGTAACCCTGAGCACCACAGGGTGTGTTCCAAAAACCAAAAAAATAAAAATGAAATAAATAAAAATAGACAAGCTTGACTGAATACTTCCTTTGCAGGACAACTCTATACATTACTATCTACATAGTCTCCAAAATTAGGACAATTATAGCATTATACAAATATAGCACAGTCATAACAGCAACAGTAGTTGTGCTTTATTTACTGATCACATGGCAAAGTACCCAAGACGTTTCTTAAGACCTTACTTCATTTCTCCCCTGAAATAATAAGAATTTGGTAGTCACTTTATTCCCATTACATTGATGAAGAAATGAAAGATACAGCTTATTTTTCTTACCTAAGATTAGTATTAATATATGCTAAGATTTAAGCTCAAATTGGCCTTAGTTTAAATCTGTTTAATATTTTATTATACTGCCTCAAACAAACACTAAATAAAAATAAAAAGCAAAGCACAGAAAAAGAATCTTTAAGAGTTATTGGGCAGATAACTTCTATTACTTTTTCTTTTTTTTTTTGGTTTCCGGTCACACCTGGCACGATCAGGGGATACTCCTGGCTCCATGCTCAGAAATCGCTCCTGGCAGGCATGGGATTTGAACCAATGACCTTCTGCCTGAAAGGCAACGCCTTACCTCCATTCTATCTCTCTGGCCCCTCCTATTACTTTCTTAGGTATTCATCTCAACTATTTTTATCCTTTAAATTCATTCCTAAATACAAAAAATAAAACCAGGATTATTGCTTTTACACACACAATCATGTCATCATAATGTTTATTAAATATGTAACACAATAATCTTCATCTGGACATTGACTAGATGATATCAAACAATGTATATTTTGCCTATTGCCAACATCTAGTTCTAAGTGTTATAGTCTGGTGCATCACACAAGGTACACTGTGGTAGCTGTTATTAAATAAAAGTCTTTCACTTAGATGTATTAGTCCCTTTAAGCATTCTCTCATTCATACTTCATAAAAAGTGCCAGAAAAAGTTCATCTGTCCAATCTAAAAATATGAAAACTTAGATTTAAAAAATAATGGTTACTATAACAGATTTGTTCTACAAAGCCTGAATCTTTCCCAAATAAAGTGCAACCAATGATGTACAATGTGCAACTTTCTCCATCAAAAAAGTGTAACTAGGGGCCGGAGAGATAACATGGAGGTAAGGCGTTTGCTTTGCATGCTGAAGGGTGGTAGTTTGAAACTTGACATCCCGTATGGTCCCCAGAGCCTGCCAGGAGCAATTTCTGAGTCTAGAGCCAGGAGTAACCCATGAGCGCTGCCCGGTGTGACCCAAAAACTAAAAAGTAAAAAAAAAAAAGCAAAACAAAAAAATGTAAAACTTTGAGCTCCACTTAATACACACACACACACACACACACACACACACACACACAACATGGAAAACCTGTGCCCCACATCATAGGGAAATACCCAAGTGAGTGACAGTCTCTATTCTGTCCTTAGACACAACTGTCATGACTTCATCCCTTCCAAGATTGCAGCCTAAATGGAAATTACAGAACCTCATTTGTCACACCCTGCATCCTGGAACTAACAAACACTGCAAAATGACTTTGGACATCAAATTTTGTTCTACTTACGTAAAACAGAAACATCTTCCTAGCTCCCTAGATAGCCATACTATTTTGGTTTTGCAAATTAAAATAATTTATTACTAAAAATTATGTTTAAAAGTTTTCAAAATGACAGGAAAAAACTCACAAATAGATGTGTGTGTCACTCTAACCACCAAAGGAGAAGTTAAGCTTCAGGTCACGAAAAAAATAGATGTCTTCTTCCCAGACAGAAAATGCCCAAGATTCGCTAAGCATCTGAAGAAATGGAACAATGACTATTTGTTCTAAGAAGTGAAGATGTGGTAGAATTTCCTATATTGTCTGAACTGGAGGATTCAATGGTACTGTCAAATGATTGTTTTATTTTCTTCAACCACTAAACATAGAGTTTAGTCTTCTCTGGACTTAAGTGCCATCCTTTATTGAGCCATGTGAAGTCCAGTGGTCTTTTGTCATTCAGAGCACTGATTGCTCTGTTAGAGAATCCTGGAATACTCCAGTCCTAGGACCATCTCCAAAACAAATAGGAAGCTAATTTGCATAAACCTCATTTCCATTTTATTTATCTTCTGCCCACATCTAGACCAGGATGTTTAATATCACCCCACTGTGGGGCATTAGGGGAAAAGCACAGGGCATTTATCATTGGTACACCACTAGAAAACATAGGTTCCTGGGGGTGAATAAATAATATTGCAAATGTGTCACTTTCTTTGCATGCAGCCAATGAGAATTCTATACCTAACACTGCCAGGAGTGGGTAAGGAGTGCTGAGTGTCCTAAGTTGAGAGTCCCAACCCCCACACACAAGTCACTTCCCCCAAAAAAGAATAGAAAATATGAATTCCTGTACTGTGTTTATTTGAAATTAAGAGCTAAAATTAGAGAAAGCAAGTCACAACTTGGAAACTTAGAAAAAACAAGAGACTAGCCAAACCACAGACATCTAAGAAACCAAAAAAAAACCGAACCACTGCCATGACTTCTCTACTGCTGAGCTAAAAAAAAAAAATACAACCAATTTGGCTGTGTCTAGTATGTATACCAGAAGTTTTACTTACATTTTCACACTTAATCTATCCTCACTACTGTTATAGGAGTAAAGACCCAGAGGGGTGGGAAAGAAGAATCCAAAGACAGGTAGCTTTTTCACTATTAAATGGAATATCTTCTCAACAGCTGAAGCAAGACTGAAACCCAATAGTGTCTGACTCGAACTCTATTTTTATTATCCATAATAGGTGACTTTCTGCTAAAATAACAGTGGCCCAAAATATAACAAAAATATGTATTTGTAAACAAAATCAGAATCATCAATTGGATATTTTTTCATCTTGATCATGACATAGCATGAGACAGACTAATCTATTTAGTTCTATAATCCAGATTTTAAGTTATGTCTGAATATCATGTTTTAACAATAAACCAGACTGATGTCATAATAAGCAGACACACAAATGCACAAGCTCATACGTGCAGGGATACCTATTTGTTGAGTAGACATGATCAAAGAAGAAGATGGGAGAACAAATGACTTTTGGAAACTGCAAAATCCCTGAAAAAAAAAACAACTGTACCTTCTGAGGCTCATTAATTCTGGCCTAAATTTGCAACTGTCAGGAAAAGCAAGCAGCACCCTGCCCAGAAGACACCCACCTGCTTTTAGGCTGAATGTGCCTGGTATCTATTAATTTCAGTGCAAAAGAAATGTTTTTTTGTTTGCTTGTTTGTTTGTTTTTTAATTTCTTTTTTAGGTAGCTCAGAATCCAACAAGAATTTTTGTCACAAATACTTTGGGCTGAATCTAAACAACTGGAAACAGAAAGGCAAAATGCAAATCTGAATGAAGACTGAGTCTATCTGAATTGTACCAGTGAATGTTCAAGGGCATGCGCATCCCCATCTAACTAATTATTTAAGGAAAATCCAATATAGCCTAAATAAGAATGACCTGCCTCTTTTAATCTGGATGTCTAGTGTGTATATCCACAACAATGTTCATTATTATTCCACCGTGGCTGCTTTAAAAGAGGATCCTGTCAATATTTGACCTCTACACCTCTATCAGTATTCAGTAGAAATATGCTGTACCAGAGATACTATGATTAAAAAAAAGGACTCAGGTTATTAAGCATTTAATATTAATCAGAAACTATCTAGATATTCACGCACATTATGTCCTTTAATATGCAAATTAATTCTATGCTGCTGTAAACTTCATATTTCCATTTTGTAAAAAAAAAGATTAAGAGTGGAGGGATTAATTTTTCCTTTAGCTATCTGGAAAATATATATATAAGAAAAAAGTGAGTATCAGAATTCAGTTACTAAATTTCTGACACCACCCAGCCCTCTTCCAGTCTCCATACAATCCTAGGTATAAATGAAATAGAGATACATCCAATTTCCAAATTCTGGCACTCACAACCTTGGGGACAACAGCTTATCATAGTCAATTTTTTTAATATAAATTTTTATTTTGATCATAGTGGCTTACATATTGTTGACAATAATATTTTAGGTACATATTTACATAAAATCAGGTCAATTTTGCCTACACATACTTGCTCTGGGCATGTTCTTTCAAACTAGACTAATTCTCTTTAACCAGAGAGAAGAAAGACATTTTAAAATAAAAGACAAAGATATATAAGCTTTTATCCTGAAGTGACATGGCAATTCCAAGGGAAGATAGTTAGTTAGCAAAGCAGAAAACTGCAATCCATAGAAAAGCACAGATTTCAGAGGGCTGCCCTACTCCCTGACAGTGCCTGCTTCCAGCAGCCACTGCACAGCTCCCACTGATTTCAAAGCCAGCTCCAGGGGGAAGAAGAACATGAGGTTCTTCTAGCTGGGAAAAGGATCTGATACTTAAGGGAGCTGGAGAACAGGAGTGGAGATTCACTATTTATGTCAGTCATCTCAACAAAAAGAATCTAAAGAGCTTTCCAAAAGCCCATTTCTATCAAGGCTGTTGAAGATCAGAAGATATCAAGTTCCTTCGGGTGGTTGGGTAGGGTATTTCTCCAGACCTGGTAGGAATTTCCAGGTTTACAATATGGGATCATGTTTCTGAGAGCCATTTTGAGAGCAGGTGTGGTCATCCAGATGTCTAATCTACATGGACCCCTGCCAGGGCCACAAAGCCATATTTTACCCTCTATAGAGGGTTCTGTGACTGCATTAGTTAAACGGGAAGAGATATTCTTTTTGTAGAACAACGTTTCTGCATTGAGTTACCAAAAGTAAATAATGGAGAGGCAACCAAAACATTCCATAAAATGGGTTTATTACATCCTTTTTTTTTTAAAAAAAAAAAAAAGAAAAAGCTATATGTAATTAAAGAACTGTGATTTAAAGAGTCATTGATGTTTAGTCTTTTAGGCATATATACATACCATCATCAATCCACCAATAGTATCTATTTCCCACCACTAGATTGTCCATGCTCCTTTCAACATTCCCTTTCCCCATATACTTCACCCCACTCCTTTCACCTTGACATGAACATTTCAAAGTGTTGTAGTTTTAATTGAGATTTCATGTTTTCATTGCAGTTGAGTCTAAAATCTATGTCATTTGGGGTGGGGGGAATCTGCATTAGAGGTTGAAGACTTTGCCCAGGAGTATTTTTTTTTTTGTGGTCACACCCGGCAGTACTCAGGGATTACTCCTGGCTCCATGTTCAGAAATTGCTCCTGGCAGGCACAGGGGACCATATGGGATGCTGGGATTTGAACTGATGACATTCTTCATGAAAGGCAAACACCTTACCTCCATGCTATCTCTCCGGCCCCGGAGTATCTTTTTTTATTAATTAATAATGTCTATTTTGACCAAAGTGGATTACAAATCTTTCACAGTAGTATTTTAGGTACATAGTGACATTGAATCAGGGGCATTCCCACCACCAATGTTGTCCTCCCTCCACTCCTGTTCCCAGCATGCATCCCATATCGCCCCTCCTTTGCCCCTCAGGCTGCTAGTATAAATTGTCCCTTCTGTGTCTAGTTTGTTGTAAATTGGGTATTGATTCTGTTGTAGTTGGCTTGAATTTGGTGTTTAAGTCTGATCATTTTTTATTTCTACTCAATGTTTGTATGACTGTTTGATCTTGGTGCCCTTCGTTATTTCCCCCTCAATTTGTGAGGCAGAACAAGATGTTTCTAGCTATGTGGTTCTTTTTGAAGGTAAGAAAGAAAAAGAGGGGCCGGGCGGTGGCGCTAAAGGTAAGGTGCCTGCCTTGCCTGCGCTAACCTTGGACGGACCGCGGTTCGATCCCCCGGTGTCCCATATGGTCCCCCAAGCCAGGAGCAACTTCTGAGCACATAGCCAGGAGTAACCCCTGAGCGTTACTGGGTGTGGCCCAAAAACCAAAAAAAAAAAAAAAAAAAAAAGAAAGAAAAAAGAAAAGAAAAAAAGGGGGGGGGCAAAAATTAAAACAAGTGAAAAACAGGAGTTCTTCTATAGACTATAAAAATAAGTTTACAAAAAGAAGGGAAAAAGAAAGGAAAACATAAAAATAATACCAAAATATCAACTCCTTACAAAAAGCAAAAAACAAACAAACACAAATCAAACAAAAAAACCTGAAAAGCACCACAGCAATAAAGACAACAACCAAACACTAACCATGGTCCCAAAATAAAGACAAATCAAAGCACAGGGGAAAAAAAGGCAAAGAAAAGAAAAAAATAAGCAAAAACAATTACAAATTTTTTTTAATTTGTGCTATTTTTTTTTTTTGCATAGGCACAGTAAAAATTGGGGAGATTAGAAAAGAGTAATTTGTGGCCTGAGAGATGGCACAGTGGCATTTGCCTTGCAAGCAGCCGATCCAGGACCTAAGGTGGTTGGTTTGAATCCCAGTGTCCGATATGATCCCCCGTGCCTGCCAGGAGCTATTTCTGAGCAGACAGCCAGGAGTAACCCCTGAGCACCGCCGGGTGTGGCCCAAAAAACAAAAAAAAAAAGAAAGGAGTAATTTTAAAGCATCCTTCCTCCTTTTCTGCCTCTGATTTTCTTAGAGACTTCTTGGAGACAGCAGTTTGACCAACTATTCTTGGTTTATTAGCCACTGATCATCATTGTTCCAGTTGCCTTTATTATCCAGAATTATTATAGACATATAAAGATGTTCTCATCTGATAATAATGTTTGCAATGTGCTGTTACAATGCACAGTTAATCTAACATGCCTGCGACTTCTGTTTGGGCACTAGTCACAAAACCCATTGTAGTGGAATGCATAGCAACTTACTGAACGTTTAGAGATTGGGGGGGGGGAGAAAGAGGAGATAGTGCCTTTAAAGAGCACATTTGGTGTTTATTTGTACAGAGTTGACAAAACAACAACAAAAAAAACAGCATACAATTGAAAATACCTGGCGATTTCCTTTCAGTTTACAGTCTGGTGTACTTTTTATGGGGAGTGGGCATCTTTGGCCAAATAAAGCCTCAACTCTGTCTTTGACCTCTTCATTGAAGTCCCAAAGGCAGTAAAGGAAATAGAACATAAACTGAAGGCAGGGCCTGGTCTTCAGAGCCTAAGAAAGTGACCAAAAAAGTAGCCAAAAGATTATACTGCCTAGAAAGAAGAATAGCAAAGGGGAGAGGTGTCTGGAGGGATTAATAAAAATCAGTGCATCTCCTTTCAGAGAGAATAGCAGTGGGCTTGCAATCAGAATCATCTCTCTTTAGATATGGGACTTCCCTTTGTGTCCACCAGACTTCTATAAAAGCACTGCAGAAGAAAATGGCTGTACAAATCACTGAAAAGGCATCATTTCACATCCTCTTCTCCATTTATATACACATATTGACAAAATATAAAAATACCTTTAAAAGTCAATTCTGCTGTTTCCGAGTCCAACAGTATCAGTATAAATCAAAATTATAAGATGTGATAGGTCCTGAATAGTTCTTTAAGTGGGTCACACAGAATGGAATTCCACAGGCCTTCAGAGATTTGCCAGCCCCCAAATGCAATCTGCAAGTGGCAAGGCACGCATTACAAATTGCTCCTTATTTATTTTGAGATTTGGATTTCTATTTTATTTTTAACAAGAGCTTCACAGTTCACTGACAAATGTCTCAAGCTATATTTAGAGGATAGCAACAATTAAGATCAGAAGCACACATGGACAGAGCTGTAATTCTACTTTCTCTAAACAGAAATGCAGAGCATATATGCATGTTATGGGATTTTTCATGTCAAAGTTTTGAATCAGGAAAGAGAATCTCTTGCTTCCTGTGTGCAGTGTCTAAATGCCTTAGGATGTACATCTGGAATGTTTTCAAGATGTATCTCTAATACCTTTTCTCTGGTGTAACAGTATTTCCAGTACCAAGAAAGCAAGAGTAGTTTTAAAATGGAGTCATAAATCTGAAGAGTTTATATACCAAAAGAACAAATAGCTTATTAACACCAAATGTAGAAAGCCAGTTTGTGCTGCCATTGCTATATAATTTTCAAAAATTATAAGACATAGTCATTGGCTTTCTTTGGAAGAATGCTAGAGGCAAGAAATATGCTGATTATTTCTCAAAGGAGGAAAAGAAGGTGCTGAAAGCTTTTTAATAACATGTAAAGTTCTGAGTTTGCAAGCACCAACACTAAACAATGATAATGTTTTAGCATTTTTTTAAGTGCAAGTCACCATTTGGAGACAGCAAATACTTTCAGACAAATCTTATTGTTTCTTCCTCTATCCTCAAACTTTGGAAACCAGTAGAAAAAAAAAAACTCCATGGTAACAGAAGATAACCATGATGACCAAAATACATAGCTTCTTTCTTGAAACAAAAATTGGAAAGCACATATATTTCAAGTTTTAGTGAATGTGAATGGAAAATAAATAACTAAAAGTTTTCATTTGAGAGTCCAAGACTGTGACCAAGACCCAGACTGTGAGCAAAGGAAGATAATTTGCTCTCAAGATTAGTCATCTGTTGGTCAAATCAATCTTATTTATTTTATTTAAATAATATAAACCACATAGTTTATAATGCATCTTTTTTAGATAAGTTGGAGCAATATTATTTTAAAAGAATTAGAAAGATAAAAAAGAGACAAGAAGGAAAAGAAAAAAGTACAGTGACAAGCAAATCTGTAAAATTCATTATGTCTTCAATCAGAAGAAGTGTTGCATATAAACAAGAAAGGTTGTGAATAATCTTTTAAAGTTTGTCTAATAAATTTAATTTCCAACTCATGAATATGCCCTCATACATGTCATTTTAAAAAGCATAAAGGAATTAAGGTTTAGTGAACTTCTTAACAGAGTTTTCGATATTTGATGGCAATAATGTTTGTTTTGGGACCTCTGCTATTTCAACTATTTATTTACTACTTATTACTCCATTTAGCTACCTTTGGCCCAATATTACTGCTTTAGAGGCAAGATGCTTCCCAAAGCACTGAACTTACATGTTCCTAGCTCCAACCAGACATACACTTACTAAAAAATGGCTAAGTCACTTTGGGGGTGCCCCCTCTTCATTTTTGCTTGAAATGCAGAAACTCATTTTTCGTTTTTTTTTTTTTTATTATTATTTGCTTTTTGGTTCACACCAGGCAGTGCTCAGGGGTTACTCCTGGCTCTATGCTCAGAAATCGCTCCTGTCAGGCTCTGAGAACCATATAGGATGCTGGGATTCAAACCACCATCCTTCTGCATGCAAGATAAACAATCTGCCTCCATACTATCTCTCCAGCCCTGAGATGTAGAAACTCTTTATTCATTCTAAAAACAATTTTTATGCAGGAAATAGAGGTAGTATTAGACAGTTTTGAGTTTTAAGTAATATTCAAAATTATAATCTAATTACCCTGCCTCCAGAAATGAAAAAATGAGATCTTAATCCCACTCCACTTGGAAGTATCAGAATTTCAGATTTATAATATATATATATATATATATATATAATAACATTTTTTCAGAAATAAGGATTGTTAAAGACAATATAGGCTCAGTGATGACATAAAAATCTAGGAGCAAAGCTTTAGAGGAACACAACTCTAATCTAGCTAAAGCTGGGTCCAGACAATGGAATTTCTTTGTCCCTAGGAAACCCCTTATAATCACAAGGTTATACCCATAAAAAGTATATATGAAAATTTATTATTTAAGTGGCACAGAGAAATTATTTGCTTAGTTAAGGACCTTGGGCCTTCTATAATAATCACCAGATATATAAATGATCAATTTCCATGCAAATGAATACAAGTATCATTGGCATTGAGATGTCCTGCTCTTTAAATACTGCTTTGTTTTTGTTTTTCCTACCTTACCCAGTATGACCTGGATATCCATTCATCCTAAGTAAATTAGAGAGATGCAATTTGACCATGGTAGAAAATATTACATCTGGAAGCACAACTATTTGTGAAAACAGAAGTTTAGTCAATGGGGAGGTCTTAGGTTTCTTAAAAAACTCCCATCAAAATAAAGTTTTGCAATTTAAGAAGATGGTTGTACCTACATGAGAAATGCTGGAAATATTTTCTAGAAAATGTGATTATTTAAGAGAATCCACCTAACTAAATATTTCTTATTACACATTTAAAAAGAAATATCTTTAATTTATTTAAGGAATGAAAGTGAATACACAACTGCCAGAGGGCAACACAAAGGAAAGACAATGAGTCAAAGATAGAAAAACATATTCCTTTTTTCCTAATATAATAAACCTCAAAAGAAGCATGAGTCAACTCAACAGGCAAACTGCCCTTCACATGACACCCTTCTGTGTCTTGAGAATTTCTGTCATGCCTTATTATCTACATATTCAATGAATCAAGTACTGACCTGAAAGGGTGTCCAGTAAAATAAAAGAAATTACAATACTACATAAGTGTAAGTTATGGCCTCTCAGAAATTAAATTTTAGTGGGCATCCTGTTTGCCAACTTTTAAACACATCAATCCCATGATAGAATAAGCAAATAGTCATGAGTAAATTGGAAATTTTCAAACTGGTAAGTGATGCAATTGGAGAGCCTTAGTAAGGAGTGTACTTCATGGTTTCCTGAGAACCTTTTCAGAATTGCAGTCTTCGGGGACCTTTCTAAAATCAACACAATGTTTACAAACTCCACAGTGACTTTTGATGCAAACCCACTGTAAACAAATGCAATAACAACACAAACTAGGGGGAGGGGAAGGGTGAGGAGGACAGATACACATTAAGTCAAATTTCTTTAAAGGTTCAAATCACTCTGTTACTTCTTTAGAAATGTTTAGAATCTTAAAGTTTAAGGGTGGTGCTACTTTGGGAAGGTCAAAAGGAAACTATACATCCAATTACCAGTTAAGAAAATGTTGTTCTGAGCTCTTTCTTCATTATCTAGATGAGGAAGCTGAGAGAAAAACATTGGCTCTAAATCAACTAATCAGAAGCATATCAAAAATAGAATTCCTAACACCTGATGCCAAAATTCACCCCACACAGTCATTTCTAAACAATTTTTCCTTATATCCTGTTTCTTGAACAGCTGAAATAATTCTCACACCCAACATAAGGAATTGAGACATTTTTCTACCCTAAAGCAATGTGCAAACTCCTTTGCTTCAAAGTAACTTTCCAATCAAAATGGAACATAAAGTAACTTGCTCTTGGGACTCAAATTATCTCAGCAAATAGAATCTCAAACAAAGATGATCCTGTTCCATGGTATCAGCAAATGTTAACACAACATTAAAAGTGAGTAAATAAATATTTAATTATTCTTCATTAGAAATAAAACTCACATTTTGTTTCCAAGGATATGTGTGCAAGTCATGTCATGTGCCCCTTTCTTGTTTGTGCCAGAACAGAGAGAACATGGGCCAGATCTCTGGTCAAATCCAAGTTCCACTTTCAATGGCCACAAAACCTTGACCAAACTTTCAGATCCCAAGGTCACCTAAAAACTGTAACTAATATTGTCAAATCCAAAGAGCTGTGAAGTAGATAATTAATGTGCAAAGTACTTACCACAACACAAAATGTTTTTCTTGCTAGTAGGGAGGAATGAGAAACAAAGGCATGCATTTGTCTAGATCCAATGGGATGGCCCATACATTTATATTTCCCAATGCAAAGCAAAAAACTCATTCCCTGCCTAACTATATGCAGGCCACGTAAGTTAAAAAATATACAGACCTATTCACTGTATGCATGTTATTTTCTCATAATCAGTCAATCAACACATGAAATAACTACCATGGGAATGTGATCAGATTAACTGATACGAATAATACAAAAGTCTAAATATAAATTACCTTTATATCCATCCCCCATACACGTAACTCCTTCACCTTCCACGCTGACTAGAGAAGTCTCTTGGAAATTGGTTTATGATCTTGTATAGAAAATAGGAGCTTTGACAACCTTAATGAGGAGACACTCAGTAAGACACAGAGATAGAAATAGTTTTTAACAAACATCAAATCCTCTCAGAAGAGAGCCAGTCGTTTGGTTCTATCTTTGAGGTAAGCAGCACAGCCCACATTTGTTATAAATCCATGGCAAAAAATTCCAAGAACTACTTAATATTACTTTTATTGTAAACAAACATTAATGCAGTCTTTGATCTAGACATGCCAATGGAAAACAGGTGTCCAGATACTTAGAAAATACTTTTCCATTAAATTATGTTCACATAAACTACCCCATATTTTGCATTATGTTAATTTGTTGACTATTTGTAATGAAACTGTAAGTGTAGATGTCATACAAAGCAGCATTTGGCATAATAGTCCTAGATTTTTTCCAATTCATAGTGTTCTTTAGGGGCAGTGGCTCTTACGTGTCTGCAGAAGGACAAGAAATTACTTCTGATGATTCTAGGTGCATAAGATCTACATCTGATAGTGGGATACAATGTTTTATGGGCTTCGTGGTACCTGGGACCAGCTGAACAAACTGGCAGTGCTCAGGTACAATTATAAGGCCCAGCATTGCTTGGGGGAATTTCAGGGCTATGCCTGGAAGTGCTCCAATTTTAAATTAAGGTTAGATGTGTGTAAGCTTCAAGCCCTAATATCTGTCCTTATTTTCCTGGCTCCTCCCAAAAATCTACTTTATTTTGGCAGCTTCTCAACTTTTCTACAAAGTATCAGAGTGTGATCATTTGCATTTAAAAGATTTTTTCTCTAAAGAAATGTTTTTCTGAAAAGATTTCTTTAAAGAAATTTTATATACCTATGGAAATTTCCTTTATGTGAAAGAATCTAAAAATGTTGCAGCAGAAACAAATATAAAGTCACATTATAGTTGACACCGGACTGACTCTTAAGATGATGTACTCTTTAGGAAAACATTAACATACAGCATCCTTTGTTAAAATAAAGCACACCGATTGTAAATTACTCAGTCTTGTGCAAATATGATCTATACATACAAAAAAAATCCAAGGTTTCAAATCCTCATAATGTCACCAGTACACATTATTGTTCCTTATATACCACTGGAACACAAAACCTACTGTGAAACATAAATACTTTCTTAAGAGACAGCTCTTACAAATACTTGAAGTAACAAATGCTTTAAAAATCTATACTTGTAACTCAGTGTAAAGTGCACTGAAAAAGAAAAAAAAAACATAATGGAATACATTAAGCTGCCAAGGTTGTTCTCAAAGAAATGAGGATCTAAGGAAAAAAAAAACACAAAGAATTCTTGAAAACCAGGCATGGCTACTCTCCTCTTCCACTAAGTGCACAAATTAAAGTATATTTGTACAATAATAAAAAGAAATTAACCCCTACATATAAATTAATTTAGCTGCTTCCAATACTGTAAACAGATTGAGAGAAAAGAAAGGAAAGTTGTGAATCTTAATGCTAAACATAAAAAAGTTGTTCTACTATTACATGTTCAATATACTTATGTATCGAATGCCTTATAAATTATTTAGTTACAGAATTTCTAATAAGGAGTTGGAATGTGTAACCTTTGGAAACTAAGGGTTTTCACCTTTATACTCATTGTGAACTTTGAAAGGGAACAAGTGGTATCATTCAAGGAACTAGGGTATACTTTTTGTGTCAAATGACAACTCTGCTTGGATGATGATTGTCAACACTGGAAGCTGAAGTAAAAAGGAATGTGAATCACTACTGGTGGGAATGTCGTCTAGTCCAGCCTTTATGGTAAACAATATGGAGATTCCTCAAAAAACTGGAAATTGAATTCCCATATGATCCAGCTATTCCACTCCTACGGATATATCCTAGGAACACAAAAATACAATACAAAAATCCCTTCCTCACACTATATTCATTGCAGCGCTATTTACAATAGCCAGACTCTGGAAACAACCAACATGTCTTTCAACAGATGAATGGCTAAAGAAACTGTGGTACATATACACAATGGAATATTATGCAGCTGTCAGCAAAAATAAAGTCATGAAATTTTCCTATACATGGATGTACATGGAATCTATTATGCAGAATGCAATAAGTAAGAGGGAGAGAGATAGATACAGAATAGTCTCACCTATAGGTTTTAAGAAAAATTAAAGGCATTACTGTAATAAGATTTAAGGGATGAAAGGGCCAAAAGGAGTAGCTCACAATTTGAAGCTCACCACAAAGATTTGTAAACACTGTTAGGAGAATATCTACACTAACCACTAGCATGACAATGTTAAAGAATGAGAGAAGTAGAATGCCTGTCATGAATACAGGCAGGGGCAGAAAGGAAGAGGGGGTTTTGGTGGTGGAAATATTGCACTGGTGAAGGTGGGTATTCTGTTTATGACTAAAACCCAACTACAAACATGTTTATAATCATGGTGCTTAAATTAAAATATATATATATATATGGATGGTAGAAAAACATAATGAGTTTATGATTACTTGTCACTTTCTCTTCTTGATTTATTTACCTAAGTTTGGAATATGATATTTCCCTTTGGATGAAGATGTTTAAAGAATGCTTGAGTTGATTAACATCTCATAAATGCCATGAAGACTCACAGTCATCTTAAACCTGCACGATCCTCCTAAAAGCCAAATGGCCAAATATTTGTAAAGAAAACATCTTGGTACTGAAATGTGGAATCATTTTTTGTTATTGTTTTTGGGCCACTTATCCAACAGTGCTTGGAATTTACTTCTGGCCCAAGATTCACTTCTGGTGAGGTCAGGTGATCATATTTAGTGCCAAGGATCAAACCTGGATTGGTTATATACAATAGAAACTCTTTGCCTGCTGTACTAGCCCCCCCTTTTTTAAAATTAAAAAATACAAACTAGCTTTGAAAGCACATTGAAAAAATATTTAAATAACATTATTTAGGGATAGACTCTCAACTACTGCCTCACTAATTTTAAAATATTGATAGTAGTATTTTTTATTTTTAGTGGTACTTTATATAGTAGTATATAGTATTTTATTTAGTAAATATATATTTTATATATAAATATATGCAAAAATTAAGATATATAAATATATATTTTATGTAGTATTATATAGTATTAAATAGTAGTATTTTTAGTATTATTGACAAAAACACAAAACGAAGCAACTCTGGAAACCAAATAGCTTAAACCTCATCTGAAATACCTAAATCATGATCCTTCCTGTGATTGTCTGCAGATTTTTATTAGAATTCTAAAGTGGTGTCACAATATACTGGTTCCTTCAATTTCCTTGTAAATAGCATGTGTTTTTTTTTCTACCTGGAAAAAGCTGAATTCCTCTAGTGACTGTTTACTTACGTCTGGATCCTGCCTTCTTTGCCCTGCCCTGATTCTGCAATCCTAGCAAAGACAACTCTCCCTTTCCTCAGTTCCCCAGTCTTTGTGGCTCCTGGTGCCATTTTCTGATGAGCAATGGAAACCAAAGAAGCTCATATTTCATTTTAATTCCACCCTAGGCTAAGAAAAAGGGGGCACCTGCATTGACTATGGTAACAACAACAGATGGTCAGTTGTCAAAGTTGTGGGGTAATGATAGAGCTCCTTTGGGTGGATGCATGTTCTATTTTCTCAAGGGGAAATTCAGGAACAACATTCAAAGATAAAATGATGTAGTGGCTATCAGGTTTTCAGAAATCTCACTAGTTTGCCAGAATACCCAGTACTTTCATTACATAGTTTATTTTTTTTCTTTTTGGGGAAGGATATTTACTTGCTAGGGAATTGCTGCTACAATATGAATCAATAAAGGGCTTACTGATTTAGTCCTACAGCAGGACTATCTGAGATAATGGACCTAAAAAAACATAGAGGAAGAAATTAGAGTAAAAGACATAGGACAAATGTGAGTTTAGGGGAGAAGGCTAATCTCTGTCAGACACTTGTTAACTGTACTAAATATCTACCATGTCCAGTTATTTATGAAGTCAGAAATGGCTTCTCCTTTCCACAGATAATAAAACTGCTCTTTAAGTTAGACAGGTAAGAATCCCAAACTACCAGAGAACAGATAATATGCAGCTCTAAACTGTGGTATTTTCATGAACTGGGAGACATAAACAAGCTCAAAATATTGGTTTACTGAGGAAGATCAAGCCCATAAATAATACTGAGGAGAGAGAGCGAGCAGATACAGTAAGTGAAGTTCAAATACCATCTATTGTGCTATGTACAAGATTGTTTATGTGAGGTTATTTTCAGGAAAACACCTAACACATTGTACACCAAGAGAAAAATGAAGTTTATTTTGAACTATTTGTAGGAATGATCATAACTTTGATAATAACATCTCACACATGGTCCTTAAGTTTTCCAATCTTATTTTTAGTTTTGTAAGTTTTCTCAATATAATAACTCTTTTCACCCAAGTAGGACAGAGACACTTAACAAACAAACAAACACAAAACCTGGTGGGTCTATGCCCTGCATCCCTTTTTCATACAAGACAGTAAAGTTTTATAAATAGAGATAGGCTTAATTACTTGCTTACTGCCTTCTCTTTAGTTATAGTTTATGCAGCAATGAATCAGAAAATCCTCAAAATTCTACTCAAAGAAGAACAAAGAACTGAGACAGGCTACCACAGTTGTTGAATTAGCCATTTCTCAGCAGCATCAGTCAATCTAAGGTTTAACTTTCCTAGGTTTCATCACTGTCTGTAATGATCCCAAAACATTACCTACACCAAGATACCTAGAGAGATTTCGCATATTATGATAGCTTTATTATTATCTTTTTCTGTGCCTAATTCATAAATTATACTTTATCAAATATATATATCTATAGCAAAACACATAGTCTCTCTAGGGATTGGTCCTATTTGTAGTTTTAGGTATATATCTAAAAAACATATTCCCTACAAACCAAAAATAAACTGTTGATTAGTTCTGCACAGGTTTTTACCTCATTTGCTGGGAAAGCTCAGGAATGTCCACAGAACTTAATCAAGCTAAGATGCCCCTGATCTCTGCAAGAAAAGAAAATACACTAAAGTACTGTATTGTGAGTTACTGCACAGTATGATTTATACCAAGCTCTTTACCAACACAGATTCAGCAACTCCTCAAAACTGTCCTGTGCATAGTTCTTAAAATTATTTGTACTGTATAGAAAAAGATATAAAAATTTGACCAAATCCTTAGCAAATAAGTGCCAGACTGAGATAGGTGACCAGGATTCTGACTCTGGAATTGAATCCACAGAAGATAAAAACAAGGATTATGCATTCATGGTATATGTAGGTCATGTTTCTCTAGAATCTTCCACTCAAGTCTACTGAAAGAAGTGCTTGGAGAGAGGAGTTGAGGTTTCCATACCATGCACTGACCACAGGTAGCATTGAGAATTCAGGAATGTTCACAACACTATTAGGGCACCAGTGTTGTGACATGCCAGGTCTCCCCATTTCTGTATAATGCAGTTTCTCTTCTGCTTTCCACATTGCCTCTCCATTTTGTTTCTCCAAGTAGAGATCTCTGATGAAAGGGAAGAGCAAGGCATGAACGAACTAGATATAAAATCAGTTCTAATGGATGTGTTCTCCCTCTGACTTTCAGTGACATTGGCTGCATCATGAGAAGTATGCTATATGTAACAAGTTCTTTCATTACATTTAGGAGCTAATGCAACTGCTAATACCAATGGAAAGGTCTGTATAGTATTGTGTTTTATAGAGAAATAGACTTTTTTATATAGAAATGGACTGTATTTTCATCATGACTAATTCACAAAAGACTACACCAAAATTTATATTTATTTGCTTCATTCCCAAGAAGGTGGTACACAGAAGGAATATGTAGGAATATATTTCATTTTATTTTATCCATGATTTTATAGTACCAAATTCTGAGACTATTTTCAGCTCGAAGAAGGCATTCTTCTTTTACTACGATGATGCCAGGAATATAAACGAGGCACATTCCATCATATATACTTGAACCAAATACAAAATACTAAGATTTTCCTAAATTCTTTCATTAAAATAGCAGCCATATTTTCATCTTACACAAGCAACACACAAGTTTGAGCACCTTTGTGGGAGCACACATTACTGTCAGTGCTGAGGATAACTCATTGAGAATAAAACTTTAGAATTTATTGTGTAACTCTATAGACAATAAAATTATAGCAAGATGCTCCTACATATTTTATTAAGTTTTATTTTGAGAATAAAAGCCTCTAGTTTTAGTCTTGAATAAAATGATAATGTATTAAATTAATTGCTCAGTGAAAATTTCTTTGAAAGTTTCTGAATTATCCAATGAATACCATCTTCTCGAAGCCCTCTGTCCATGGCTCAACAGGGTCCTGTTGACCATAAAGCTCTGACCTTCTTCATCTATCACAGCTGAAAACTGTCTACTGGTACTCTTACGGCCCTCAAACAAAAATGAAGGTACATGCTATCTTACCCTTCACTTTCCATTGCATAAATTAATATTGACTCATGAGTAAACTACTATTGGCTTAGCAGCAATTGCAAATTTTCCTGAAGTTTTTCATTTTTCTATAATGATTTACTTGTCAGCATAGCCTAGATTTGGCAGAGAAAAAAGATGCTTCTCTTTTAGCTTAATAATTGGGAGTGGGGTAAAAAAAATATAACTAAAACCTGTACAGTTTGCTTATTCATCCTCTATTGAAAGCTCCCCAAGGGGAGCAGTTTCCATCTAGAAGAATAAAAAAGCTATGGTTTTGCAGACAATATATACCCTTTGGTAGGCTTTTTGTAATAAATGCCATTAGAGGCTCTAAACTTTTCCATGGAGCCATGGATTCAATAGGGAGGAATCCATCAGTGTCACATCTAGCACATATTCCCTCATGACATGGAATGACTCTTTCAATCTAAGAGGCTTTTTATGCAATTTCCAACTGTCTTTTAACATGATAGTCCAAAATAGCAACTCTATTTTAAAGGCTAACAGGGTGTATTTTTAAAAAGCAGCCTAAGCACAAAGACTTACAAACATATATATCTTAAAATATTTCCATGTGTTCCTTAAATCATTTGAAAAATCATTTAATATATAGGAGCATAGAAAATAGCTCAACAAAGCATAATCCTTGCTTATTTAAGACCTTAAATTTAGTTCAAGCTCATCAAATGCGTGGCTTCCAAAGCATAACTGGATACTGCCCTGGAGGCCCCTAAACACTGTTTGAAATTAGATATATATAATAGATACATATAAATACACATAGAAATATATACATACACACATATAGCAATGTTGGCCCTGGAAAGGTGGTTACATCTGTATTAATAAAATTAATATGTGTTCTCAATTAATTTTAATCAATTAATTAAATTAATTGATTAAAATTAATGTGTTCTCAATTCTACATAATACTCTTGAGTAAGTCCATGAAGGTCTATCAAAACAACTGCAGAACCCTCTTTTCTCATATATGAATTTAAATAGAAAGTGAAGGTGACAAATTTCTTATGAGAATAGTATCAGCGCACAAGTGGTACTATGGTAAAAGCTATTTCTCTGAATCCATTCATATTGAGTATATTAACATAGCTCTTTCTATGCAAAAAGAATCTATGACATGCCTGCCATTTGGGTCAGAAAGCACTTCCTTAACTTCTTTATACATACACACACACACACACACACACACACACACACACACATAAAGGTAAAGAAAAAAAAAAGTAGGCTAAATCATACCCTCTCCTAAGATCTCTGAAAGGAATAGAACTGATAGAACTGAGTAATTTAAATAAAACTTAAGGCTTTCTGTGACTTGAACATTTTGTATAGCTAATTAGTTCTGTACCTAAGGGTAGTATATAGATTTTACCTCCATCTATTCATGCTTCCAAAGAACTGGTAACCACGAGACAAAATTAAAAAAGAAAACACAATACAAAGGGGTTGGAGAGAAAACATAGCAGTAGGGCATTTGCCTTGCACTCTACCAACCCAGGACAGACCCTGGTTTGATTTCCAGCATCAAATATTGACCCTTGAGCCAGTCAGGAATGATTTCTGAGCACAGAGCCAGGAGTAATCCCTGAGCAACCCCAGGCATGACCCCCCCCAATTTTTTTCTTTTTCAAAACAAACAAAACACAGAACACTAGGCAGGAAGCATTAGTATAGAAAGTATGCTTTTTGCCTTTCATACTGCTGACCTCAGTTTGATTACCAGCATCCCATATGGTTCCCCTGAGCATTGTCAGTAGTAATTCCTAAGTGTAGAGTCAAGAGTAACTCTTGGGTTTCTTAGTGTGTTCCCCAAACTAAAAAAGATAATCAAATAACAGAAACAATGGATATAGGATGAATGTCAAACTCTTTTTACTTCAAAAGTTCCAATGTATATTCAACCACTTTCCTCTTCATATCATAGATATTGTATGATTAAGGTACTGTTTTATGCTAAATCCAGGACTGCAGGCACTCAAGAACTTTATGACTAAACATTAAATATGAACGTAGTATTTTTAACACAAAGAAATTAAGTTTGGTGTTGAAGAAACCCAAGATACAATAAAAACATTTGAATATAACAAATTTAGAGCGACCTCTCATCAAATTAATAGTGTTCAAAGAGATAGTGCTTTTTTTTTTTTTTTGGTTTTGAGGTCACACCTGGCAGCACTCAGGGTTTACTCCTGGCTCTATGCTCAGAAATCACTTCTGGCAGGCTCAGGGGACCATATGGGATTTTGGGATTCGAACCTCCGACCTTCTGCATGCAAGGGAAACGTCTTATCTCCATGCTATCTCTCCGGCCCAAGATAGTGCTTCTAACAAAGAATTTGCCTCACATGTGGCCTAACTGTTTAAATTTCTGTTACCACATATAAATTTCTGACCCCTGACAAAGTAATCATTGAGCATAGCAAAAGTCATAAATGGAGTACATGGCAAAGTACTGACCCCCAAACTCTCAAAAATAAAGAAAAAACTCTTGTGACAAGCATTATTATAACCACCTGAAAGATGAAAAAACTAATTTTCAGAAAGTATGCAGATCTGTATAAATAATAATTACATAATTACATATCATTTGATTCAATTGTTAAAGACTTAATAGTAAAATTTTCTGACAATAATACCCTGCCAACATAAGACCTAAAATGAATGCCTTATACATGCAGGACACAAGTTTCTACTTTCAAAAACTTTTGCTTTATTTTATGGATATTCATACTCAGAATATATTTTGACAAAGTAAAATATATTTTTACATAGACCTTCTATATATGAATGTGGAATGTCTTTGAACCTCTGAAGCCCATAATGATTTAAATGCAATTGTGTGTATGTATATATATACATATACATATAAATACATATAATATATACATATATATAACAGACATACAGATATAATATATATATATATATATATATATATATATATATATTGTTTTTTGGGGTCACACCTGGCAGCGTTCAGAGGTTACTCCTGACTCAGATTAGAAATCGTTTCTGGCAGGCATGGGAAAATCATATGAGATGCCGGGATTTGAACCACAATCAGTCCTGAATTGGTTGTGTACAAGGCAAACATCCTACTTTCTGCTATCTCTCCGGCCCCTAAATATATTTCTAATTCAGGTTGTCATTGGTTAAAGATTTGTGGTCAAGGGTTTTTTGTTTTTTGTTTTTTTTTGGGTGGAGGAGAATTTAATTTGTAAGTATACCCTATTTCTTAAAAAGAATTGATTTGGGGCCTGAGAGATAGCATGGAGGTAGGGCATTTGCCTTGCACACAGAAGGCCAGTGGTTCAAAACCTGGCATCCCATATGGTCCTCCAAGCCTGCCAGGAGAGATTTCTGAGTGTAGAGCCAGAAATAACCCCTGAGCACTGCCTGGTGTGACCCAAAAAGCAAAAACGACAACAACAAAAATTGATTTGAACTCATGCAAGTTAAATAGTTTTTCCTTTGTAGTCCCATATAGCTATTCCACATAATTTTTAGAAAAATTACTGAGCTAACTTTAGTCACCCAATTACAGCAACCCACATATTTATTCTAATAAATTCATTAGGCATTAACTAAAAATTCCATAAGTCTGCAACATTCTCCATGTACAGAGAAAAAAAAATTAACCCAGTTCTGTTTGGTTTCCTTCCCTATAAGCATTGACAATAGTTGAAGCATAAGAACTTCTTTATACTTCTTTGATAAAGTCATCTGTCACATTATTTGGAAGAAGGGGATTGCTGTAATAGGTCACTGTGTAGAATATATGTGCAATCTTTGAGTTGAATTTTAGGAATCACATGGCCTCAGAGCACTGCTGGGTGTGGCCCTCTTGGCCCTTAAATAAAGCTGTGAGAAGTCTACCCCTGTGAAAAATAATAAAGGAAAGCAGAGGATGGATGCTCTGAATTCTACTGTCCGTTCATGTCACACATAGGACTGACTATCTTTATTAATGGATTGTTCAGGTCAGAATTTTGACATGTATCAATACAATTTCCCTTTTAATCAGCATCTTCACTATATTAAATCCAAGTAATAATGTCTATTAAGTTATGTACAAATATCCAGGCACAGCTAGATACTCTCCCATGTAGGCAATGAAGATATTCCAAATATTTGGAGAGAAGTCCAGCTTTTATATTTCTATTTTTCTTTATCAAGCTCACATCATGTTGTGGGTTTTAAGAAAATAGAAGATCTGAAGCATGCCAGTCACCACAGTTGAGGAGTAAAAGTATACTCAAAGCATCTGCCCTTTGTTAAACCATATATTTTGGAGTCAGATATAGCTGACCCCATTTCAATTTCATGACTTTCTGGTTGTATAACCCAAGTGGCAGAGGTAATTGCTATGATACTGTTTGGTAAAAACTGTGATAAATGCATACTTCCGAGAACCTTCCATAATGATTAAATTATATAGGACTAGTGTCTAGAAAACTGCAATTCTCAAAAAATAGTATGGATGTGTTTCTTTGAAGGTGTGGATATCCTATAGAGACTTCTGGATATCTCCTATTGCATAAGAGGGAAAGGGTTGAAATGATAGATTTAGTACTTATACTTCATAACTTGAAAAGAGTCTTGGAAAAGAACAAATCCTCATGGTTTCTCAACAGAAACAGCCTGAGCATTGCTGGTGCTTGAAAGCTTTCTCTTCACATGCAGGGATCTATTTCCATCCATTGATTTTTTTTTCCTCACAGCATAAAATTTTTTTGTTTTAATTTTATTAGGCTTTCCCCCTTGGGTATACTGACTAAGTATGTATCTTGTGGTTTATACATTCCAAGCATCAATAGAAGACATAGGGAAGGACAGAACGCAGTCGAGAAATGGCAGTCTTTCCTGTTACTGCCTGAATAAAATCCCAAAGAACAAGAAAATAATCAATGCCCTTGAGCAGCAGAGTCTTTAAGACAAATATGAAATCAATTTAACATGTTGCATAATAATTTAAAAATAAAATAAAAAGGTGTGAGGAGGCAGATTGGTATTAGCCTTAAGTAGCTAGCATTATACATTTATCTACTTCCTTTCTCTGAACAATACAGAGCATCTGATCTTCAGCACAAGTCCATCAATTGGAATTATTAAGCACAGCCCAATATCCTGCTTGACGACCTAGCCAGTCACTGAAATATACAATCAATTCATGAATCATGAACTAAAATGGCCAAAGGTTTGTAGAGTATGTTTAAAACTGGTGTTGTGGGTATCCTCTGACACATATTGCCAAAGAATAACTAATTTAGTTTGAGGGCATAATATTCTAATAATTTTGGGTGTGAACTTCCAAAATGTGTGTCTACGTGAAAAATAACATACTTTGGGATTCCTGGATAAAGCATAGACCTAAAGAACTGAGGAAGTAAAGTCAGAGATGAGGTCTTTCCTCTCTAGGGGTACATACCAACTCAACTGTGGAATGAACATTCCAGTTCATAAACAATGTACATAGAGTTTAAGGCTTTGTTCATTGAAGGAGTTTCAGAGAAGTCACATGATCTAGTCTCAGTCATAGTCACAACAGCAAAAATAAGTTTCCAGGTGAACTCCTTCTCACCAGCTTTTATGAGATTATTGTTTGAGCACAGAAAAGACATAAAATGAATAAGTGTTCCATGGGTGTGATGAATAGGGAGTTCTGGAATTTTAGGAAAACTTGGGCCAAAAAACACACAAGATACAAAGACAATCATCAGGGCAATAGAAATTATTAGCCAGGGCATGACTGTCTAAAGAACTAATGATTTTCAGGGCCACAATACTATCCATTTTAAAATAAGCGATTTTTTTACTGTTCTATTTGGAAAAACTTTCGGCATGTTTCTATTTTATTTCTCTTCTACTTTATCATTGTACACTCAGCAGTCATTCGGCAACTCTGCTGGTTGTCAACAGCATCATCTGCTGTAATAATAGAGGGAATTTCCACACAGGAAAGTCCATGTATCAAGATCCCTTGCCATCAACCTGCCAGAGCACTGTGAGTGTGGTAGTATATATCCGGTGTTCGTCCCGGCACAATTCATAATCTAGCAGATGGCACCATTAAATATGTGTCCTGATAATCTGCCTTTCTCAAAATGAAGGCAAAGAAATGCAGAATGAAATTAAGTGGGACTAGAATACACCCCCTTTCTTCCTTACTGTACGCTGACAATGGCTGACAAATTTCTAGTGGATATAATCTTACAGAACATGCCAGGTAACAGTTTACAACAACATAAACTGAGATTGTGAGATACCTTGATAAATAGCTACTTTCTCACCCCAGGCTGCACTGTTCTCTCTTTGGATACATGCACAGCTCCCATTACCATCAAACAGCCAGGGGCGAGAATTACATACAGCTCAGGAGAGAGCTTCGGAAGCTGTGAGGAGAGGTTTAAAAGCTGCATTCAAATCATGGAGTGGTGGAACACAAACAGGCCATGCAGAATAGAATATCATTTTCTGAATACAGAAATATAGATCATGCACCGGAAAGGTAATAGGGGAAAAATATCAGTGACAAAAATATATACTGACAGCGAGCTGTGAACAAGGTGAAATTAGCAAATATTGGTGCAGTTTTAAGCTTGCATTTTCTGTTTGGGGGATTATGGTAATTTGACAAGGTTATTGTTCTAATTAGGAGAGTAATTAAAGTAACGAAGTAATTGCTCTTCTACATTTATTCTTAGTCAAAAAATACATGCTGGTAGAAAAAAAGAAAATAAAAACACATTCTTTTTTTTTTTTTTTTAAATAAATGGATCACAAGCATCATAGTACCCCAAAGGAAATCGACTAGTAAAATGGGTACATTAACGCCTTTCAGTATTTTTTTTTTTGGTGAACAATATTAAAACATTATTTAAACTATGACAAATTCTTTGACAAAAAGCAAGGATCCTTGATACAAGGATAATCTTTGCCAGGACTAAGCCTTTTATTATGTAATATTCCAATTTGAATACATTAAACTGCCTTTCTTTTACGCTTTCTGATTTAGGATTTAGTTTTATAGTTTATTTATTTATTTTTATTTGGGGTGTGGGCCACACCCTACAACACTCAGGGGTTACTGGCTGTGCATTCAGAAATCAATCCTGGCAGGCTCTAGGATCCATATGGGATACTGGGGATTGATTCGGCTTGGTCCTAGGTCGTGGGCAAGGCAAACGCCCTACCATTGTGCTATTGCTCAGACCCCTAAAATTTAGTTTTAATTAATTGTATATTTACACTGTCACACAACCAAAAAAAGGGGGGGGGCAGTGGACTCCTTTATATAGATATAAGTGATAAGTAAATATTGTAAAATAAATAAGTGACCCATTTCTGAAGAGTTACATTTGAGTCAGACTAGGCTGTCCTGCAGAAATATTCAAGTAGGAAAATGAAGTAGAGACTTACAAGATCTGTTTAAATTCCTGGGAGAAGGGCAGTTAAAGGTCAAGAGAGTCAGCAAAAGTCTGTGAGCTACCTGAGCCAGAGAGAGATCAACCTGTCCACTCAGTATGAAATGAGATTGACAAAGACATACCTAGGAAAGCCACTGACTTATGCCTCTCGCAGCAAGGGGATCCCAGGGTCAGGAGGCTAATCTGGTATCTGCTACCTAACCTCGGTGTCAGCTTGCTAGCACTTGGAAAGACAGACATCACTAGATGGAACCTGAATCCTACCACACCCTCAAGTGTTACTGTGTTTATGAGCCTGCTTTCCCTTCCCTGAAAAGCAATGATTGCAGTGACTTAACCTGCTGAACCTTTCTAAGGTATAGAGGAAAAAATAAAAAGCTGTAAACAGTTTTACCAGTAGCATATGTTTATATGCACACGTATTAGCCATCACAAATAAACTTTACTAGAGTTGTTTAGAGTGCCCTATTTGCCTTCCCTGTGGGTAAGGAGAAAAGCACGTTTAAGGGACATCCTAACTATATGGCCACAAAGGACCTCCTATCTGCTTTGTTATATATAAACTTAGCCCTGGATGAATACCTACTACTTCGGTACCTGATTTGATCTTTTTTCAGTTCATTTGTTTCATCAGGAGTTAGCTTAAATATTACCTATTCATAAAGCCTTCCTTTGACCCCTATTCTTCCAACCCACTGCCTGCACACTCTTCCTTGCCACAATGATCAGCACATTTATGGCAGGTATTCCTTTGTCAGCTGCAGAGGGGATCACCTTGAGATAAGGGTTCTAGTCTTCCAGTCCTCTGGAGCTCTGTTCTCTGAAGCAAGTATTCAACAGGTATGTGTTGATGAGGCTGAACAGGAAATTTTTCAGCACAATTACCACAATAGATATATATGTGTGTGATTGTAAAAAAGATAGCTATCAAAGCAATTGTGTATACATATGTATACTGATCAGCTTCTATAAATATATTGTCAGTGAAAATTTCCTCAAATAGAATATTAAATTCCTTTAAGAAGCCCCTCCTTACACATACTGCCTGATCTGGAGAACGCAAAGTCCTAGATTTGTTATGTCAAAATACATAATTTCCCACAAGCCATTATCTAGTCTAGTGATAACAAATCACGGTAATCATTCTAATAAACAATGGTTCGAATAGCAATGATACAAAAGCATTGGGGTTTGGGGGACAAAATGTTGATGAGGAAGAAATCCTGTAGTGGGAACTCCTTAGTGAATAAAGCCTTGCAGGCTGATGCTATGGCTGCTGTTCATCTGAGAGGCTGCAGCTTCCCCTCTTTTGTGAAGGGATTTTCAACTGAAAGCATTAGATAGCACGGAGCACTGTAATTAAAGCTTCAAGCAGAAAATGATTGAAGAAACACCAAAAGAGACTTCTCCTTTGAAAAGTGCATTTCAATTCCCCCCATGTCTTTAGAAGAAAAATGCTTCTGACAGTCTATATTTTACCACTGTTTCATTTAATAATGCATATAGACATTTATCCAGGAACATCAGGTCATAGCTTTACTTCTCATTTTAAATCGGTTAAGCACCTGCCCAGCCCCATGACTGCAATTCTCCACACTCCTACCTAGTTTGTTTGCTTTGATTCCATTTACTTATTTGTTAGAATGTATATCTGAAGCAAGGATGTATGTTGCAGGCTGAAAATGAAATTTCTCTGAAATCTGTGTCTATAACTAATGACAACCTGTTTCTCTCCTGCTAACAAAATGACATTGACAACACAGCCTGATTGAAAATGCACAAACATTCACACTATCATCTGATATTGATGCCCTTCAAATGTAAAATTAGGTACATGGGGCTTTATAGTTATCATTATGGTCTCTGCTTAGAACATCATACTAGAGTAAAC
Organism: Suncus etruscus; assembly: GCF_024139225.1. Classification (NCBI taxonomy): domain Eukaryota; kingdom Metazoa; phylum Chordata; class Mammalia; order Eulipotyphla; family Soricidae; genus Suncus; species Suncus etruscus. The sequence goes on along the minus strand of NC_064850.1, from coordinate 29,764,303 downwards.
AGAAACTTCTTACAAAGTCCATTCTTTATCTCATTTATTTAAAGTAGTATCAGCTTTACTATTCTCCAATCAATGTTTAGTATCCTTCTATTATGACCTAGTACCACAAGCAAAATGATTCCGAGCTGTCTTCTTCATTTGATTTTTATTTTTTATACTGTCTGGATCTGTGTATGAATACTTCCTAATTTATCTCCTTTTTGAAAATGTAAAAGCACCATTCATAAAACCTCAGATTGAGAACATCAATTTAGGGAAGAAGCAATCCAACAGATCCATTCATTAGGTCATTCAATACTTGAATAGAAGTATTACCTGATGTATATTGGAACTTTTTTTCAAAATACCAGCGAAATTGTGATATGGGTACCTAGCTACTTAAATTCTTTAGGATTTAAATAATAATACAACAGAGCCAACAATACAGTAGTTAGGTCATTTTGCTTTGTACATAGCCAACCCGTGTTTAATTCCAGGCAGGAGTAATTTCTTAGTGCAGAGCCAGGTGTAATGCTTGAGCACTGCAGAGTATGGTCCAAAAACAACAACATAAATTGGTATGTATTTTTAAAACTCTGTTGACTAACTGGTCTTTTATGTATTCAATTCAGTCATTATGATTGTATTTAAAACTTAAAAACAGGAAAATCACAATTTTTAGTAGATAAAAAGGGATCAAAAATTGAGATAAAAAACCATTTTTATAACACAGTAAAAACTATGCCTATCATGCATTCATTTTGTGCTAGATACAACTCCAAAGTAACTGTTGCATGTTAACCTATTTAATCCTTTCAACAACTCTATACAGGAGGCATTTAAGTGAGCTTTATTCCTGTGCTTGAAGTGAGAAGAGGAAGATGGGAAGAGATTAGTAACTTATAAAGGTGATGAAGTTTAGAAGAGAAAGGATTTTTATCAAAGAGACCGAGCCCAGGACTAAGAAAAGTGTTTCCCACAATTTGCTGCATGTAGAAGTAAATGCCATCAAGCAGAATATAAGACATTTTTTTAGATTGAAATAAATTCTCACCACAGAACATGCTAGTTCAGACACATTTCAGGCTATGGCTCTAATTTTAGCAAAGGAAGTTTTCATAAATTTGAGAAATGAATTGGGAATCACTTAAAAACAAATTTTAAGGGCAGAAATTTGGGTATTTGGGATATAGCATAGGGTGGCAATAAGAAACCAAAATCTCTTAGCCAAAGCTCAAATTGCATACCAGTGAAATTTCTGGTCTGTTCCCATATCATGTGTTTATATTTCAACAACCAAGTGGGCATTCTTTCAAAATGGTAAATATTACAGATGAAATCTATTTATTGTCTCTAGACAAACTTAAGAAAATTAAATTTCCACCAGCACTGATTGTTATGTTTGCATTGATTTAATTTTAACAGTATAATTTGTGTGTTCAAGATGATCTTATATAAGAACAAAACATCTACATTCACAAGAATGAATATTAATTTAATGATAAATTTCTTATATTCTTATGTAGAAAAATAACTGTATTAACACCTTACTTTTAAAAAACAGGAACATTTATACATCTAATAATCTTATTTCACTTGTAAAGGGTGGTATATATTCTATGACTGAAACTCAACCATAAATAATTTTGTAACCATGATATTTAAAAACTAATTATTTAAAAAATCTTTTTCATCTTGATTATTAAGAGTGCTAACAGTCATTTATATCTTTTCTAGTTTCTAATAGATGTTTTTTTCCATTTCCTGTTCTCCATAGCAGAATAATTTAAGAGTTTAAATAGAGAAGAGATCTTTTAAGAATTTAAGCATATTCTAGGAATTTAATTTATATCATTTCATTTCTTAAAGGATAGAAAAGCTAATATGACAGCTAATAAAGCATTAACAATTCGCACCTTAATTCTGGATCTGTATCTATTGTAGAATCTAATATGGAAACACTTCAATATGTTACCACTTAGACTAGCCCTCTCTTCCTTTCACTGAAAATAGCTTTTATTCCAAAAGTAAAATAAAATCTCAAACTTGTGTGCCAACTCTCTTAAGCAAAAAAATTACAAGGTCAGAATGATGCAAATTTTTGTCTTCTGTGAGGTGTGAAGCATGTCCAAAGGATGAGGTTGCCAGTGACTAGCACAGGACAGAATGTTCTGATATGGCAGAAGAGATAACCACTTTAAGGAATACAGGAACCTCAGAACCAGACTTCAGTTGACAGCCTATAGTGATAGAAACTTGGTCTCAAAGTCAGGCCAACTTCATTCTAATTCTTAATTGTGGTGTTCTCTCTCTCTCTCTCTCTCTCTCTCTCTCTCTCTCTCTCTCTCTCTCTCTCTCTCCCATATTTCTTAGATATGTTTAAACACTATTATACTTAAAATACTTTTTTGGTTAAAATGAAAGAACAAGCATTTACAAACACAGGATCAAGTAGACATAGCACAATTTTAAGAGGAAGAAACTCAATTTATTTTATTAGATGAGTTGAATCCATCATTCCATTACTTGAAACAGGCTCCGTTATAAAAAGAATGACAGATTCAAAATCAACATCTAAATCACACAGAAGCAGTAGGACAGGATCTCAGAACCATCTGTATAGCAGAAACAGAACCCTCAGAAAACAAAGACAATGTTGTGCATGCTGGACTGTGATCATAGGTGTGTTATTATATCAAGACTAGTTCATGCTTCTTAACTCTGTAGAAAGGGCAGCCAGAACCTAAAATCATGCAATGACATAGGTTTATCTCCCATAATGTCTTTTTGTTTGTTTTTTGGGTCACACCCCGCAGTGCTCCTCTGTCTGCATTCAGAAATCACTCCTGGCAGGCTCGAGGGACGATATGGGATGCCGGAATTCCAACCACCATCCTTCTATATGCAAAGCAAATGCCCTGCCTCCATGCTATCTCTCCAGCCCCCATCCCATAATGTCTTTTGAGAGAGGAGAGTTAATTAAATTGTTAAGGAAGATTGTTTATCTATCACTTAGAACTTCCTGGTATTTAGAATTTTAAGAGACACTTCTTGATTGCAACTTCAACACAAATGTTTCCTTGTGCAACTCAGTTACGAATACCTAAATATGTATTTATCATTCAAAGCAAAATGAAGGCTTCCAACAAGTTAAATTAAATGTAAAAATTAGAATGTGTTTGTTCATCTGTTATATGAAAATTAAAAGAGAAAGAAAAGTTTGGTTTTAGATTCCTGATAAAAATTATTATTGAATATAAATCCTCAAAATTACATCGGAAAAATATCTGAGCTGTCCTATAGCTAACGAATCAAAACAGAATCTTTTTCTGCTTTTGTAGGAATTTGAACTACTGTGTCAACTGCTTTAAGGGCATTGACAGTTTCATGATACTCAAAAAGTTATCCATTAACTTACTACTTCAGTAGGTCCAAACAGCTATCTCCTGTTTCAAAATGACAATGCAAAGTAATAACCAATGACCGCTAACAACAAAACCATTTATGATCACTGGAGGTAAGCTGAAATCTTCCATTTTGCCTTCTTCTTTAATATTTCCTTCTTCTTTTCTTATGTCTTTCCTTCTGTCCACAAATAATTGTGAATTCCTATGATATACCTCACTAGTGCTGGAATATGAAGGTAAAAGTATAAATAACAGGCCCATAATGCCAAGGATTTCAAGAATGACAGATGACCTTTATATGACCTTAACACAAAAAAGAAAAAGAGAGAAAAAGAGATATACAAACAGACAGAAACAGAGATAGAGAAACAGAGACAAAGACAGAGACAGAAACAGAGAGACAGAAACAGTGACAAAGAGACAGAGAGATAGATACTGGGAGAGACAATGAAAGACACATATAGAGAAGAATATCTGGGAGCAAACATATAAAAGTCAACCATTACTAAAGACATACCCCATTTGCTTTCTAACCTTCAATACTGAAATATCCATTAAATCCAATGCTGCAGGAGAGCTTGTTGTGCATTTCAGAACAATGACTTAATGCAGATTTTCATAAGATCTCATCCAAGTTAAGAGAAAAAAAGTTAAAAGGAGAAAGGTGGCTTATTTTTCCCCTGCTGGGTACACTGTTGAGGTGAATACCTTTAATTTACAAAATTCTCACAGTTAAGTTTTTGGATGACTCATATCTCACATTGGATCAAAAATTCCATTATCCCGTTGCCTTCTAAAATTAGTTCCTAGAGATTAGGCCGGTCAATTTTTCAGAGCCTCAATGCAGTGGCACAGCATCTAACACAAGAGCAACAAAACTCATTAGTCACAGCAGGTTAGGCCTCTTGGCATGATTTCTGGCATAGTTCCTTGTTTCAGATGTTTCACAATCAGACTTAAAGATCCTGCCATAAACCTAAAGACCTTTCAGTCTTACTTGCTGGCACCTAGGAACTTCTGTGTCAGGAAAGAACTATTCATCTTTGCTGAGGTTCTAGAGGGAGTAAGAGGAACCTATTCTCTCTTTGAAGAGGCCTGTATGACCTTCACAGCTAACCCTGATGGCTGTGCCCTTGAGAGCTTTGAGGGGAATTACTTAGGCATCTGAATTAGGAAAATCAAGACAGACACATATTACCTCTAATTTTATCTGAAATATCAAAGATACTTACCCTTTTTAAAAATAAATGATATACTAGAATATTTGCTAATTAGTTCTGGGTGTGAGCCCAAGAAATAATGCAGAGGACAGGGCTTTTGTCTTGCATGTGTCTTATTCAGGCTTGATTCCTGGTATAAGCCCTGAGCACTGACCAGTGCTGACCCTAAAGCAAAATAATAATAATTAATAATAATAATATTGCTAAGTTTCCAATGCTTAACTGAACCTAGTAAAGGGTTGGTTCCGCTAGTGCCTATCTGCACCCTTATTAAACTCCTAATTCTTCATAATATGATTTGATGTAATAGTCCTATAGCCCTTCAATTGCAACTAATGCTCCTGTTTACCAGAATCGTAGACACCAACTGTCTCCACCCAAGTCAGCAATGCATTGTTAATTTTAATTTTATACAGACCTGTTACTTGAAGCTTAAATCTCTTCTTTTTTTGGGTCAAGATTTCTGGTAAAAATATATTATACAATTAAATAAAATTAAGAATTGACATGGAATTTATATATATATATGTATATATATTTATCTCCTTAACTACAAGTTTATAATTTTGAAATTATATTTGATATCTATTTTCAAGTAAATTCTGTTAATGATTTAAAGATCTAGAACTATCAAAGGGGAAGAATCTAATTACTATAAATGTGTCCATAGTAGAAAAACCAAATAGAAGCTGGAATAAAAATACAGAAGGGTGGAGCTGGTGCAGTGGCTCAAGCAGAAAGGCATCTGCCTTGTCCGTGCTAGCCTAGGATGTTCGATCCCCCCCCCCCCCGCTTCCCATATGGTCCCCCAAGCAATTTCCCCAGGAGCGATTTCTGAACACATAGCCAGGAGTAACCCTTGAGCATCACCAGGTGTGGCCCAAAAACAACAGCAACAACAACAAAAAAATACAGAAGGGTAAAGCATTTGCCTTCCATGCAGCTGACCTGGGTTCAATTCCTGTTACCCTATATAGATCTCTAATGCAGCCAGGAGTAATTCTTGGTGCAGAACCAGGACTAATCCCTGAGTACCTCCATTTGTGGCCCCTAAACTAAAACAAAAACAAAACAAATTAAAAACAATTTAAAAAAAGATCAAACTTTTGTTGTGGGGAGGTATTTGGGGACACACATGGTGGTACCTGGGGCTTACTCTGGATACTGTGGTCAAGGAATATATCTGGTAGCTCAAAAGACCAAATGCAGTGCCCAGGACAGAACCAAGCTAGTTCCTTAACGCCTGTAACACATCTCAGGCAGAAGTGGGTCAAATTTAAGTTAAATCACAGAGGCATTTATTTTCTCTCTAATTACCATTAATGAAAGAAATTAATTTAATTTAATTCATTAATGCTAGAAATTCCTATGAAAAATAGTATAGGTTTCCAATCATTTTATACAATATACATATTTCCATGAAAAGAAAAATACAATCAATGTAAGTAAATATTAAAAAAACATGTTTTATATTCTATACCTTTACCTCAAAAAATTGTTTCCAATCTGTGGAGAAGTCTTTAGAACAAAATCTAGGTAAAGGTTGTATGTACCAATGCTGACTTTTAACTAGAAAAGAAGTCTATGAATACAATTTTGCATTACTGTTGGATTTTAATATAAAGAAAGCTTTCATAACTCAGGTTGACACTAATATTATTCAGAAACAGAAAATATATTCATTAGCCAATTAGAAGTGCATTGGTCATTCATGGTATATGAAATGTGTCTCCTTTCTGACAATACAGTCTGCAGTAAAATTATTTACTTGGCCTGACTATTTTTGCTCCCCTCTTTGTAATGTCTTTTGTTTTGCTATTTACCTGTTTCCAAACAGACATTCCCTAGGGTTCTCTACAAGTAAATGTTCATTTTTAGAAGCTCTTACTTGAGAATTTCACCTCATGGAAACACTTAGAGTATTGTCCCTGCAGAATATATTATAAGCATTGCTACTTTCATGTATATGGTGACAAGTTGGAATTTAGTAGGGGAACCCCCCCCCCGTTTTTTTCAGTTGATAAGGCAGAGTCCTCTGTTGGCTATTGTTTTTAAGAGCAGTTTTCCCTGGACTTTTTTTTAAATAATCCAAGGTACCCATAGGTTTTGAGGTGATGATCCTGATGGAAACTTTTTTACCCCTTACCCAGAAAGGGATGTGATTTTAAAGATCTTCAATACTAATTGTCCTAATTAAGAAGGTATAGTGGCAGTTCTTAGGGGTTTTTGTCCTCTACTGGACTCTTCTCAAAAAAAAAAAAAAACAAAAAAAAAAAACAAAAAACAAAAAAAAAACATTTTTCCAGAGAAACGGGGTAAAAAAAAGTACCCTAGCTTTGCATGGATATCCTTTGGGGAGATAATACAGGATTGCTGAACTGCTTTATTCCTCATGAAAACTATATCCTACCATAGCCAAGTATAAGCCCCAACATTCCTATTATTTAAAGTTGAAGGGCAAAAGGGGAGGGATGTAATACTATGATTCGTTATGTGTCAGGCATCCACTAATCTATTCGTCACAGAGATCCAACACTACATTTTGTTTTGTTTTGTTCCTCTACTTAAAAGCCAAGGAAACAAATGTAAAGACAAAGAAACATGCTCAAGTTATTCCTGCTGGCTGAGGCAAAAGTGAGACTCAAGTTCAGTCTGTCTGAATCCAAATTCCATGGTCACCCCTTACCCCCCCTCCTACACCATTATGCTGTCCCCTTTTTAAAAGAATACAATTTGGGAATAATAAAAATAAAGCATGTGATTTCTATATATTTCGAACTATCCAGCTGTCTTCAAAGATTCTTGCAAGTTGGAGTTTATGAGTCTGCCATATATCACAAGCATCTCTTTCAGTATAAACTACCACACCATGATTTTTCATGAGCAGGCCTCAGTTACAAGAATCTAATACCATATAAATCAAGTTCTAATGTATTTAATTATTTTTATAAGCTTTTTGGCCAGAGGCCTGGGAAGACTAGTTTTACAAAGAGAGCTGCTGATGCTGTTGGAAATGTCATGCCTTCTCATTGTTCAAAACTATGACTATAATGTAATGGGGACATATTCCAAAGAGGTAACAAAGGTAGTTTCTTCTTTAAATAATTTTAAAATGTGCAAATATGTAAGATACTTTTACAAATCAATTTATAAGAATGCATCTAATATTGAACATATATTGAACATTATTATATATAGTTAGATGTGTGCTGTATGTAAGCATAACAGAGGTAGGATGGAATCACATCCAATTTGGTTGCTCATCCATTTAGCAGGCATTAAGCGGGCATTTGTGAGTTCACTCTGCCATTAGTAAGCTCAGAGACAGTAGAGACAAAGTATTTGGGCAAATTCCTGGAACTCTAACATCACTGGGTATGTTCCCCAAAGAAAAAAATCCAAAACCAAAGGGGGAAAAAAGAAGTAAGCATAAACACAATTTGACTAAAATTAATTAATTTATTCTAAAATATACCAGTGCTGAAGTGTAAAAATAAAATACAAGTGAGTTCAACATTCAGAGTGGAAAAATAAGAGTGACAGTGTCACAGATAGATAATTGCAATGTTTTAAGAAGCCATTTCCAATAGCAATGACATGAGTAATATATACACACACACATATATATACACACATACACACACACACATATATATATATTTATGGATTCATCATTTCTCATTTGCAAACTGCGTGTAGCAAATATTTGGGTTCCACCCAATTCAGCTGAACTCCCATAGTCATTTATAGAAACCTCACAGAGGGCCAAACAGAGCTAGTGTTTTTTTTTTTCTTTTTGTTGATTTGTTTTTGTTTTCTTTGTTGAGTCTCACCTGGGAATGCTAAGGGATAACTCCTGGATCTGCACTCAGGAATTACTCCTGGTGATGCTCTGGAAACCATACAGAATGCTGGGAATTGACCTTGATTTGCTCAAGCAAGGCAAGTAAGTACCTTACCCACTGTACTCTCCTCTCTCTCTCTCTCTCTCTCTCTCTCTCTCTTCTCTCTGTCTGTCTCTGTCTCTCTGTCTCTGTCTCTCTGTCTCTGTCTGTCTCTGTCTCTCTGTCTCTGTCTCTCTGTCTCTGTCTCTCTCTGTCTCTCTGTCTCTCTCTGTTTCTTTCTCTGTCTCTCTGTCTCTCTCTGTCTCTGTCTCTGTCTCTCTCTGTCTCTGTCTCTCTCTGTCTCTCTGTCTCTCTCTCTGTCTCTCTCTGTCTCTCTCTGTCTCTCTCTGTCTCTCTCTCTCTCTCTCTCTCTCTCTCTCTGTCTCTGTCTCTCTCTCTCTCTCCCAGAGCCAGTGTTTTCATGTAGCAGTGGAACTAACGGGCCAAGGAACCGTTTACTAAACTTATTCCATGTCATGGTAGTGCCTGATTTCAAAACAACCTCATAACTGAGCTCATGTAGAATAATCCAAGACAAGAATAATCTGCTGCTGCCCATCAAATTGCTTCATAAAGATATAAAGACAAAAAAGACAACTATGGCTATGGCCTACCTGCCAACAAAGAAATTCAGAAATTCAGAAATAAGGATTTAAATAGTAGTATTCATTTTTATGTGGGACCCACAACAACAAAGGAGCAAAGAACCTTAACAATAATCCTCAAATTCATTAAAAAAATAAAAACTTTTGATAGCTGCAGAGATAAGTTCAGCAACTGAGAGAAAGAGGAACAGGAGGTAAAAAATAAAATTCACTGGAGTAAAGACTTAAGCACATACTGAACTTTTAAATACTTCTTGCAAATTGTAAATATGGAACAATCTCTTCTAGTTCATCTCTGGATTTATTTTTTTTAACCCAATTAAGATTGCCACATGAGTGGTACCACGGAGATATAGTAAGACTTTGACCTATATAAATAAAGAGGCCAGTTCTCCAATATTTCTAGAATAGAGGCTACGCACGTTGGGCCAGTGCCTATCTTCTGGCCATTCCATTGTCCTTTCTCACCCCCACAGAGAAAAAGAGAAGAATTTCCAATCAACATGTATAACTTATTTATTACAGTGCTGGTAAAATGGGTAAAAGAAAATAAAGTGTTTTCTCTGATAAAAGTAGGAATTTACCATTAGAAACCTGCAGGCAGAGCTCCTAAAATACAGAAAACAGGCAACATTCTGTCCTGTTCTATTGTTTGTTGTTGTTATTGTTGTTGTTTTGGTTTTATTTTTAGGCCACACCCTTTGACACTCAGGGGGTTTTCCTGAATAAACTCTGATAAATGGTTCCTGGCTTGGGGGGGGGGGAATATGTGAGACGCTGGGAGGATCGAACCTCAGTCTGTCCTAGGCTAGTGCTTGTAAAGCAGAAGCCTTACCTCTAGCGCCACCACTCGGGCCCCAATCTGTTCTATTTCTAAATGAGTGATACTTCCCTCTTTCTGTTTTGCAGAAATTCATTGAGAAACACAAGAATCTTTTAAATTTAAGCATGATAAGTTCAAACAGCTTTTTACATTGTGGTTGAATAAAAATGTCTGATATGCATAACCCAGTGACAAATTACTCTCTAGACAATGAGCCATCACCCTGAGTTTAACATACAGGTCATGGAAAAATAAATTTAGAGCTGACTTTAGGAACTACACTGTGTTCAACTATTTTATGAAGATAAGTAACAATAATGACACAATAATAAAAGCCACATAAGAAGATTGTATTTTTCTGCATGAGTAGCAAAATGCTACTAAACAGAACTTATTTATTAGAACAGTCCTGGGAAGATTTCAATTGATAATATGTGTAACCTATATAATCTGTAATGTAAATAGTCCTGATCTATTAACGGCTCCTTCATTATTACTTCTGTTAATTAATTTTACTGTAAAGTGATGTTACTATTGTTGGTATCAGTTTCCTGGATGAGAATGTGCTGGCGTTGGGTGAATATTCAACAAAATCAAGTATTATTTCCAAATCATTCCATAAACTATTATAAAATCTTCAGTATTTAAAGCCTAACTTGTTTGTTTGTTTGTTTGTTTTTGGGTTTGGACCACACCTGGCAATAATACTCAGGGGTTACTCCTGGCTTTGCCTCAGAAATTGCTCCTGGCTCAGGAGACCATATGGGATGATGAAGATCGAATCCCAGGTCCGTCCTGGGTCAGCTGTGTGCAAGGCAAATGCCCTACCACTGTGCTTACACTTTAGCTCCTAAAGTCTATCATTTTAAAACACAATGTCTTGGCAAAAACATCTCGAGACTTATTCCATGTATTTCCTAGTGGCAATGAAATTGTTGTTGAAAAAAATAAAAACCACTTATGGGTCCAAGGATTATGGTAGGGGCAGAAAAAGATTTGGGAGAGGTATTACACATCTGGAGGTTCTCAAGTTTCATTTCTTTCTCCATGCTTAGGGATCACTCCTGGTGGTTCTTAGAGGTCCTTAGGAGCCTGACTTATGCCATTTGTACTATTTTCCAGCTCCTGTTCTTCACTCTTTTATGAAACTTCTGTTTGAATCTTTATTCATTCCCTGTTTTTACTGGGGAAAAATAAGTTGAGTGTCTAGGCACTCAAACTTTTAAACTTTAAACTTTTAAACTTTTAAACAGGGGCCAGTTCACTGTCCCTTAGACCATTGGAGGGTCTGACTATAGTAAAAACAAAACTTATGAACGAATTCTTATGCACACTGCATATATCTTATTTTGCAATGAAGAAACAAAACAGATACAAATACAATATGTGGCCCGCGGCCATAGTTTAAGGACCACTGGTAGAGTATGTGTGTATATATTTCCATCTCATATATATGTCCATATGGATAAATTCCACATACATGCAAGAAACGAATGAACTGAAAATCCACTATACATTGACAATGTGTTAGAACTGTATTTGGGTTAACAAGAAAGATGGAAAGTCCAATACTATCACTACAATCACAAGAAACCATTTTTCTTTCAGATGCCCTTTATAGTGCAGACCAGGAAGTCATGAGAGGATTCTGATTTGTAAAAATAATGACAGAGGAGTAATATTTTCTATACTTTTTTGCTCCTTTGGAAAATCAGACTTCTCAGCTATATATAGGATAAAGTCCACAAAATAAAAAATATAAAACAAACATTCTAGTAAAGAATGTATATGGATGTTTCATAAATTCTTCAATGTGCTTTCTGTAATTATTCCAAGAAACATATATAAAAGTCATGAAATAAGCTAAACTTCTCGTTCTCTGGAAAATCAGGAAAACGACATCTGCCTTAACAAATCTTTAACTGATGGCTTTCCTCAGTGCAAGAAAGATATCTTTCTGTTTTTTTTGTTTTTTTTTTTGGGGCCAAAACCAGTGATGCTTAGGGGTTACTCCTGGCTATGCACTTAGAAATTGCTCCTGGTTTGGGGGACCATATGGAATGCTGGGGGATCAAACCACGGTCTTTCCTGGGTTAGAACAAAAGGCAAATGCCCTACCACTTGTGCCACCACTCTGGCCCCAAGAAAGATATATTATAAGTAAAATTATCTCTTCATTAAGGAGATGTTCCAGGAACGCACCAAAGTTTCCTTATTTGTGATTTTTATGAACTTGACGATATTTAGGCACAAGTTAACCAGTGAGCACTTGCCTGACAAACTTTCTTTAAGTTAGGAAGAAAGGTAATAAGTAATATATCTTTGGGAATAAAAAAAGTATTTCTGAGGAAACAGTCCCTTCCCTTTAGATTATAACTCTTCTCTTCTAAGTGAGACCAGCACAATTATGCATTGTTTCCTTCAATTCCACTTATGTACTGGATGTGAATGAAAGAGCCAACATCCTTGAAATCTGAAGGGTGATGGAAACAAGTGAAGAGACATAATAAAACATGAAGGTAAATGAATAAGAGATAAACAAATTGTTATCAGAGTCCAAAGAAAGGAGTGATTCATTTTCACTAGTAGGAAAGATGACATTTGGATATATCTAAAGGGGAAAAAAAAGTTTGTTTAATGAGGAGGGGACAGTGGAGCTTGCCTTGACCTCTTTAGATTATGAGTGTGGGAAATGGGTCCTTGAGAATGAGTTTGGTTTGAGAAACAAATTGCCCACAGATCTGTGTCATCTCAGAAATGTAGGTAGACTTAACGAGAGAGACAAGAAATCCAAGCAGCAGGTTACTATGGCAATAAGAAGTGATTTATAAAATGAACTCTGGGAACTTTGATGAATGATGGCAGACTACTCTGAAAGGAGAATCAGATTGCCAAGAGTGAAACCAGCCCTGATACCTGGCCCCACTGAATGTTCACTTGGTAAAATTGGGCAATATTTCCGTGTACAAAATAGGTACATATAGTTCTATCAGAAATTTAGGTAACAATAAATGAGAGGTTTTCTTTTTTTTAGAGCCACTGAAATCTCTATGGTTTTCTTTGCATGTCGTTTTTTGTTTGTTTGTTTTGTTTTGAGGACACATGATATTACTCAGGGTTTACTCCTGGCTTTTCACTCAGCAATCATTCTTGGTAGGCTCTAGGAATTTGAACATTGAACCTTGGTTAGTCACATGCAAGGCAAACACCCTACCTACTGAACTATCTTTCCAACCCCACTTTCTATTTTAGGGGAATAAAGATAAAATAAAAAGTATTTTAGTTAGTTATTTCTAATCCTAGGAGTTATGATCTTCCTCTCAGGTTGAATCATAGTCTTAATTAATTAGAATCTCAGGTCCTAGAGCCCAGGGACCTACACTCTTAACAAGTCCTTTAACCAATTGATATGGTTCGGACAAATTGGAAAAGCAAAACTTTGTTTGCAGGCATAGGGTCCCCTTTGGAAGGGTACCCCAAATGTCCAGAGCAAATCATTGTTGCCTGGCCCAAAGGAAAGTAAAGAACCTTTATCAACTCCACTGGTTCAAGCTTATGACTTGAACAGATGACTTTCTAGTGTTACTTAGGAATTCGGAGATTACTGAAATCGAGTTTCAAATTCCACTGTTGTCAGCACTACTGAACTGTTCATTACCTATTTTGATTTTTTTAAAAAATTGTTTTTAAACCATTTCTCAAAGAATGTTAATCTCTCTTACATGTTCTAAAGTAGCAAAACAAGGTCTTATTGTTTCATGTTGAGTGGAATGTTGGTTCAGAAGCTACTTACTAAGATGTTAACAGCTTTGAAAATACACTCTAGTGCCTTGTTCCCTCTGCACCAATTTGATTAATTATATGTGTATATATATTACATTATATTTTATGTGTTCTTAACAAGAAAAGCTGTGTTTCTAGGCTTAGAGTCTTAAGTGTCTCTGGTTAAATATAATTTTATGTTCTAACCTAATAGCTTGCTAAATATTACTTTATGCATTAGTAATATTACAGATTCATATTGTCAAAAATTCTAAGTCTTAATTACTGAGTATGATACAAAAACATTCTATGTATACCAGCAATTATAATCATAACTAAAAATAATATCAGAAATTTGTATATTTAGCTGTCTCTTGCATGGTATTTATTAAAAAATATGTCATAGACACAGTAAGTAGCTCTTCTTGGATTAATACAAATTTACTTTCTCAAATAAATACTTTCATATCATACTTTTAACATCATTTTGACTCAACCTCTATCTTAAACAAGCATGGTATATAAAATTATCTTCAGGTACAGAATAAGCATTTTATAAACATAACAATAACTGACATGCTAGTCTTCTACAATAAAGCATTTCTGCTACTGTGCCAGCATTCAAGTGTATGATGAATGTGGAAAGTAAGTGTTACAAATGGATCCCAATAAAAATCACCTTATACTGAAAAAGACAAAATAATTAGAGGGCACTGTGCCCAGTGTCATAATAGCTGTGGCTATTGGTCACCAATGGAAGAATATATAGTCAATAATGTACATGGGTAGTACCCTGCAACTTGAAAAAACTATGTTCTTTATGAGCAAAAGAATCTACCTACCATTTTAAAATAATATTGATAAAGCTACTTTCTGCTTTTCCAAACTGAGACACTTCCTCATTTCTGCCCTTCCTCTTTCTCTGGCTCTTCGTCCACCATCAACCTAACCTAGACAATTCCATGAGCTCATTCTGCACTGTGTAAGTACTTATTTCCTTTGCTGTCCTTGTCCTGCCCTGTTAAATGCATAAATAATACAATTTTATTTTGAAGAAATAACTTATCCTGTGAGAGAACTTATGTAAAGCTCCCAAATCATTTGATAGGATTCCAGAAAAGTGGCAAAAATGTGTATGAATAAATAAAGTTATATATAAATATATGAACATATGTATAGTAAAGAAAGTGAGTAGCAAGATTGGAATCATTATCAATTTACAAAAAGATAAGGGTTATCCATCATCATTTATTCAGTCTCTGCTTTTGCCAGAGAGCTGAATCTTTTACATCATTTTCTCAATCCTCAGAACAGCTCTGTGAGGAAAAAGGATGCTGTCCCACTTTAGATTTTAAGAGACAAAGGAAAAAGATGTTATTTATTTGGTGGAGGGCACATCCTGAGTGCTCAGGGCTTACTGCTGGCTCTGCATGTAGGAATCACTCACTTTTGGCAGGCTCAGGGCACCATATGATTTTTCTGGGGATCACACCTGGGTTGGCTGCATGCTTGGTAAGCACCCTACTCACTATACTATCCCCCCAGACATGAAAGACATCATTTAAGTTGTCCAAGTTTTTAAACTCAAAAAGGGACAGAGTCACTCTTAGAATGAAATACAATCCTCAAAGATTTTCTCCTTAGTACAATGCCCTCATAACTCATTTCTCAGTATTGAAGAACCTATATTCAGTCATGTACACAGCTGTGGCGCTGTGGAGCAATTAGATTTTGGGTTTTTCTCTCTCTATTACCAGGTTCAGAACCTTCAAGCGGAATCTCTCCTATACTCTTATGTTTGTATTTTCAAAAGTTTTCCATGCCTGCCTCATGGTTAAGTAAGGAAAACCATATGAAAAAAATGAAAATTCTTTCTTCATAGTCTGGTGTCTAACTTTTGAGTCTGCAAGAATAGTAAATTTTTCACAAGTACTATGCATTCACACAAAATTATGTTACTTCACTGCATTTTTTGTTTTATTTATAGTCAGTTGCTCACAGGGATCCTCAAACTTTTTAAACAGGGGGACAGTTCACCGTCCCTCAGACCATTGGAGGGTCTGACTATAGTAAAAACAAAACTTATGAACGAATTCTTATGCACACTGCATATATCTTATTTTGCAATGAAGAAACAAAACAGATACAAATACAATATGTGGCCCACAGGAGAGGAAAGGAGGACCACTGCCTAGGACCTAACAGAAAAAAAATCTCTCATAAAATAAAAAATTGAGTTATCTCATTCTAATATTTTAGAGCCTGATGGGCTAAATTTGCACTAGCTACCTTAAGGGTATAACAGTTCTCCCCCTAGCATAAGATAACTTTGTGCACTTCAAAGGGCAAGAAAAATGCACACTAGCTGCTTTTATTTACCTATATTCTTCTTGGTTTTTAGCAGGACTCTTCAGAGTAGTAGCAAATATGTTTCTTCTTCAAGTAATTTAATGATCAGACAGCACTGCCAGAACAAAAGGTATTCAGATTAATTTTGCTAAACTATGAAAGTCATTCATCACATATAAGTGTGGCTTAACAGCACCTTAGTGCTTAAAGGTCTACATACTTTGAAACCTACTACTAAAGCATGAATCAGCTTCAAGAAAAAAAATATCAAGTATCAAAACTGGCAAAGAACAAATTCAGAAACTGAATAACATTGCTAGATTGTCATTTAATTAAGTATCTAAAATATTCCTTCTAATCAATAACCATGGCCTAGGCAGCTATTATAAGCACACATATTCACATAAGCTGTTTTAGTCATGCTTCAATTAAGCAACCTATAAATATAAAAACTTAAACTGTTCAAAACTTATGGGTATACACATCTATAGAAGTGAAATGAAAATGCTAACTCCTAAAACATTCAAAATTTAACTAGTTTCAGATTTCACAATTATAAAAATAGAGCTGAAAAAACCTGAATAAATAAGTTATGACACTAACAAAGTCAAATTAAGGCCAAGTTTGGGGAATTATGTTGGTGTCCTAATAAATCAGATCTTCCTCTCTACTGAAAATAGGTTCAGGAGTTCTGCCAAGTGATGGATTCATTTGCCTTAGATGCCTTATTTTGAGAAACAAAAGTTTTAGAAATCATCAGATATTCTATTAATGACTGTGGTTTTACAAAAGGTAACTTGGATGGCCAAAGTAAAAATCCAGCCAAAAAAGCAAAACAACCTTACTTCAGGGAATGTTGATGGTTTCTTCCCAAAAAATCCTCAGTGGAATCCATTTGCGATAAGTTCAGTTTCCAACATCAAGCCAAGCTGTCAAGGAAGAGAATTCTGGCCCTTGGACCCGATTCTATCTAATTCCCCTTGATCTTGAAAAGAACACATGCATCAAAATAGACAGAAATCATAAAGCTAATGCACCATTCATGAACAGAAGAAGTAATGTACAAGGCTCTCTGCAATGATCAGACAAGATCCCTCGCACAAACAAATGAAAAAAATTCCTCAGGGCAGAAGACTTGGTGTTGGTTGCCAAATATCTAAAACTCAGAACTAGCAGATGACAGTCAACCAGTGAAAACCCGATTTGAATAATGTCTCTTTTGGGGGGAATACAACACCATATTTTTAGCTAGGTATTTGCATGCACATTAATCTTATTTGACCCCACAACAACCCTGTTGAATTTGGTAGAGAGAAAATTAAGTCTCCAGGAGATTAAGTAATTCATACAAGGTCATAAATATAGAAAGCATTGTGTTGACAGGAGACTGTAGACTTTCTTTATATAAACACAGCTCTTCTTTCCTCTCAAACAGCTTTCCTACTGATGACTTCCACAACCTGTTCAAGTCCCAGATCATGGATTTTTTTATTATACAAAAATGTATTCTTATAAGGCAAATTTGAATCAAAGATGGTATTGGAGATAGTTAAATATTATTTTAAGAAATATATATAGGCATATATGTTAAGGCAACTTTGGTCATTTGGAATAAGATCATATGGATCAAAATGTCCTAAATGTTTTGGAGACTTGTAACTATCTTTGTCATGGAATTATATGTTCATCATCCAGTATGAATTCAATAAATTAAAGAAAAATTTTGTGCATCTTATGATAGACATGAACTTCTTGCTAATTGCAGATATCTTAGGAGAAATGGGCCAGTAGAACTTTCTTATAATAATCCCAGAGGTCATTGTGAGAATTAAATGAAGTAATATTTTTCATTCCCCTGTATGAGAGAACAACAATTATTAACAAGGAGTTGGGAAATAGTAGGTATGAATGGACTTTAAAATTTATGTTCTCTTTCTAGTCTAATAAAATTTCCTGAAATCTTGATGACAAATGTTTACCCAATCTACTATATCACCTTTCTTCACCATGTCTTTATCCATAAGGAATATTATAATCCCCTGCATTCTTTCCTTCTAAAAAATATTTGAGTCCAAGCCCTGATGAGGAAACTCCGGGGCTATTTTGAAATGGGATATTTATTCATGAAAGTGATGCCCACAGGCAGCTGGGACCAAGAGTGACACCAGCACATGGACCTATTTTAGGAATGACACGGGTCTGATGTTTTTCATTCAGATGTACGACCTCTGTTGACTTCACTAGACAATATATCTGTGAACCCATTATAGAAGCCAATGGGCTGTTCTCTCTGTTGAAGGTTTCAGTGTGCTGAGGCCTAATGGCATTTCTGAACTTTGGGACCTGATATTTTTCAGGGGGCTGAAATCCAAAATCCAAAAGCCCTCAGGTTTTTTAAAAGGTTCAAATGGAAGATTCTTTCATCTGTGTCTTGAAAGGTCTAATAAAGAGAACTGAGAAATAATACTTAACCTATGAACTCAAGGGAACTGAGATCCCTTTTTCAAGTTTTGTGAACATGCTCTAAAAGCAAACTAAAAAGAGAGAAAAATTGCTCAGTTCTAAGAGAGCCTAATGCCAGAAGTTTATTTTGTTAATGTTTTTGGAAAAGAAAAAAGTTGGAGCTTTTTAACCAATAAACTGCTAGCAAATAATGTGCCCTGATTAAGTGTCAGCAGAAGAACTGACCAGTGTTTGAGCATCATCAATGTGGCCTTTTGACTTTGTAAATTTATACAAGGATATTTTCTTTGACCTTCCCTTAGTACATATCTGTAAAAGTGACACAGCTTTGTTCAAGCAACCAGGGACCCTTGGTGGTGCCTGCTTCTGCAAAAACACATCCCACATTAAATTAAGTTAGGGGTGGTATTTCAAAAACAAATAAAGAACGGAGTTCCAATTCACTGCAAATGGTACAGGAGGCCAATAAGTGGGAAGCCTGCAAGAGAAGGACTTCTTTTAGAAAGATGTTTTACAGGACTTTTTCTGCATCATTAACTCTTCTGGAATCCTGAACATAACATGATGAATTTCCCTAAAAAAGTAGCTACTGTTTAGTTTTGAATCACTTCAAAGAGCCACAGTAGAAGGAATCAAAGCAAACCAAAAAAGACCAGTAGATGTGAAATTCGCCAGGGGAAAAAAAAATCTAACAGATTTTGACCATGTACTGAAAATACCACTGATTATTTTGCTAATACAGTGTTTTACTGTTCCGTGCAACTGAAATAAGTCTCTGTATTCAGAGGAACACAGGATATTTTTATTACAATATTTGTGTCATAGCTCTTTTAAAAGGAACATATAGAAAACCATGAAAAGAATTCCTCTCTTTAAACAGTTCTTGATGTGTGTATGTATGTGAGTGTGTGTGCTTTGCTATAAACATAAATAATGAGATGTCACGTAGCTTGCTGAAAGGAGTAAAAAGATATTGCTAGACATATTCTTATTCCAATTCCCAATGCATATATTTAGAAGAAAACAAATGTATGATTTTAAATAAATAAAACAACAATTTGAAGGATGAAGGAAATGAAGATGGCTGAGGTATTATACTTGTTGTTTAACTTTAATAACAATAATAATAGTGGGTCTTTTAAAATATATTTTACTTAAAACCTTTTTCTCCTATAGGGAAAAAAAGAAAGCCTAAAATTCCATATCCCTTAAATACCACTACATCAAAAACCATCTGGAAAATGTCACATAATGGTATCCACCCACCTAAGAAATTCAGCAAACTTTGTCTTCAATTACCATTCAGAATAATCAACTGAAATTGAAATTTTGATTTAAAAACCCTCAGAAGACAAAGCTGGATTAAAGCTAAGATGTTAAAAGCCTCCTAAAAAGATCATCTGTTCATAGACACTCTTCTCACAGGCCACCTTGTCCTTGATCTATACCAGAAGTTCACACTGGAAGCAGAGTGGAATTTAAAAATGTGCGCACACTGCTACAAGAAAGTGTCGCTACTGTATGTATGTTCTATGTGTATGCTCTGAGCTAGTCTCAAGTTTCCCTTGTTATGTAAGCACTTAAATAATGCTGTTTACTTATATTCAGCAGCTTTGTGTGTATGAAAACATGACTGTACCTTACTGTACCATCCTTTTATTGGCAGTGGAAAGCACTAGTGTTTTATTTATAGTGATCATGTTGCTGATTAGATATGGAATAGCCATTTACTAGACAGCCTATCATACTTTTGTTCCTGCTGTAAGACAGATAGCATTGCCCATACTGAGCTAAAGATTCAGAAAAAAAAATAAGTCCAAAATTCTAACTCCTCAGAAAGACCAAGAGAACAGCTGCCTTTCACACACACACACACACACACACACACACACACACACACACACACACACACACACACACAATCTGCAGACTGATGAGAAGAGAAACAACTAGTATTCACTTCTCACAGATAGAGGTCACTAATGGACTAAATTTGAATCAGTGTGGCAGAAACCACAAAGTTATTAAAGTAATCTAGTGAAAAATGAACTTGAATTGAAATTAAAGATGCCAAAGGATGATTATCCAGAAAAGTCTGACTTGAATAGAAATAAAATTACATCACCTTGACCTTTTCTTGAATCTTCTAAACAGGATAAACCAAGAGCAGCTCATCGCTCACCCTGAATTATTTTTTTTTAACTTTAGACTTAAATGACAGCAGAAATAGCATTTCTTTTTGGTGGTGTAAGTATAAAGCTGAAAAGTCCAACTAGATCAGATGGTCACAGCAGGTTTCTACAGGGTAAGGCTTCTGGACTTGCCAGTACTTAACCCTCTCTTGGAACCACAGCTTCAAAGTGAGAAGGAAGAATGCTGCTTTGGGGAAATAGGCTAAACTTCTAAATCAAACTCTCCACTGGCCAGAAGATAAATGTAACTACAGCATCCATCAGAGAAGGTTCCAATTAGATTGTGCAAGTCAAAGTCAGAGACAACCATGTCATTTAAAAATCTAGCCTGCAGGTCAAACCAGAGCTAGCTTGGGGGTCTCCAACATAGGGTCATTTGAGAATCTGCAATATTCATTTAGAAGCATCCCCTGGAATTTCTAAAAGTGGAATGAAATTACTAAAGTGTTAAACATGGATATTATTTAAAAAAAAATTAAAAACAGCAACAGCATTTTATCCCTGCTAGGTTTGTCATAGTCTATGTTGCGATACAGCTCACCCAGTTCTCACAATTTCTGTTGCTACTGACAGTCATAAGATAGTTCCTGAAATTTCATCTTTCAGTATTTTCCAGTCCCAGAAATTCACAACTGAACATTATAGTGCTGTGGTGCATTGTCAATCCTTTTTAGTAAAGACCCTTAAATGGTTTAACCCTATCATCTTTCAGGCTTTTGAGGAAAGGAGAAAGAAAAGTTGTATTAGGGAGAGAATAAAATGTAGAGAAATAAACAACTTTTCATGGTATGTACTTTACACCCCCACTCAATCCAATCCCTTTTACCATCATAGCCTATAAATTGTCTGAAATTGGTGCATATTACATAGTCATTTTTAAAGTTAATTTCTAATACTGTTGATGCTGGCCTAAAAATGTGTATCCCTACAACCAAGTATATCATTCGGCAAATGCCAACCTGCAGTCTGTATCTCTCCACATGTTTAGGGAGTCGTTCCTTTAGAGATTTCAATATCGTACGTACCACTTAAACCCACAGATAATATTGATCCAGATATGAATGCAATCTTTCGTATTAGCTTTTGGCTGGGAGAAGTTAGACGGAATAAATTTAGCAATAAGCCAACAAGCCAGTGGACATGACCCAAAGCTCCCTGAAGCCCCTTGAGATTAAAAAGCCTCCCAACTGAGTGTGGGGAGCAAAAGCTCCCATTTGCAAGAGGCTTTGCATAGCAAATGCAGCATGTAAAGAAATCTAATCAGCACCTTGCACTTGGCGTGAGCATTTACACGGATTTGTGCCTTGCACTTGATTAGCTTACTGTAAGCTTTACAAGAGATTCCTTCCACTAAAATCAATCAAAAAGCTCTTGGAGACTTCCATTTACAAGAGAAAGCTCGATGAATTTCCAGGTGAATTAATAATGATCACAATAAAGATGAGATGGTAGCAGGAGCTAATACTGGGCTGCTTCAAAACTTAAAACTCAGCCAGGGGAAAGGGGGCTCTGGGGAGCTGGGGTTTAAATCATTCTCTTAGTGCAAAGCAGGAGAGATTTTCTTAGCCCCAGAAGTGGTGCTGTCCAGAAACAAGATGGGCTTCTCTCCAAAGCCCTGGCTTCAGCTTTCACTGGAAACCCCAACCCCCACATCAGTGAACCCCCATACTCTCCCAGCACCAAGGTGTATCTGCCAAGGAGGGGGAAAAATCAATCTGGCTGCAATACCTAACCACCCATACACCCCAACACACACACACACACACACACACACACACACACACACCGCAAATCCAGGTCATCAATGGTTAATGCTTTCCCTGTCAACCTTCAATCACAATGTGACTTCCAAAGTTCCTCTTTTATGACGCCACAAGGTGAATGAATGGAGGAAGCCCTGAAACCTGACATGTCCAAAGGAGGAAGATATTTTTTCCCCTTGCAATGTTCACGCACACACGCGCGCACACAGGCGCGCACACGCGTACCCACATTTGCTTTTTTTCCTGCAGTAGCTATAAGGGGTGGGCGAAGGGGAGTGGGCTCTAATTGCTTTTTAAAAGAGAAAGAGGGTGCAGGGGCTGATAAGGTGGGCGTGAATGAAATCCATGCAACGCTTGCCTGGACTGAACAGTATTAAAAGTCCCCAGCAGCCACATTCTAAATTTCCAACGAACTACAAGATGGGGTACCAGCGGGGAGAAGGGAGTAAGGGGAATCATTCAATCTCCGGGGGGGGGGATATCAACCTCCACCCCCACCCCGAACCGACCCTGCTGCGGATAGAGCCGCCAGGGTCTCTACCCTAGCAATGGGTCTTCAGAGTTAGGGACCCATCCCTGGGATCCAGAACTTCGCCTCCCAGTTAGTTTCAGCAATACCGACCAGCAAGAAGGGTGGAAAGGCGCCTTGGTGGAAAAGCGGAGGCCGGCAGAATAGGGGGAGGACTCGGAAGGTTTGGGGGTGCCCATTACCTGCGAAGGTTGTCCAGGTCTCCTTCCAGCCGGGCTGCAGATCCCGCTCAGCGCCTCGTAGCGACCCACGCCCAAACTTTTGCTTGGAGCTGCGGACGGCGGTGGAGGCGACGGAGGCGGCTGCAGAAGCCCGGCCGGTGGTGGGCCCGCTGCGTCGGGGTGCGGGGGTGCGGAGGCCGGAGGAGCCTCAGAGCGGCGCGCGCCTCCCCGCAGCCGCCGGGCGCCCGGGCACCCCACTCGCCTGCCTCGCTCTCCTCGCCTTTCTCCCCTACGGAGCCGCGGCATCGTCTTCCTCCGTCCTCCGCCACCTCCGCCTCCAGGACTGGGGCATGCCACTTTCTCGGGGGGGCTTTGGCCGCCAAGGCCCCCCAGCTTCTGCTTTTACCCCCTTTTCAAGCTCAAGCGTCCCCAGCGGGTGGGGAAATTTGGAAGCGTTAAAGAAGGCGGTGGAAAGCGTCCCCTCTAGCAGCTCCCTGGTTTCCAGCAGTCCCGGGGATCCCTGGGGGCGGCGGGTGAACCGGGCAAGGGGTTCAGCCGACAATGGGGCGCAGGGCGCGGGGAGCCCGCGGGGGCCGAAGCGGGGCTGGCTCCAAGTGCGGCGCCGACCCCGCGTGGGTCCCCAAGCTGCAGCCACTGATGTCTCCTCGGTTGGACGCGGCCGGGCTAAATGTAGGCGCCGTGGTGGCCCCCCAAACCCCACCTCCGCTGACACCCCCACCCCCGGGAGATGTTTACTGTAATGAATTCGCGGGATCGCCAGCGCCTCCTCTCCCGCGCGCCTGCCTGCCTCCTTTGCCTGCCTCTGTCCCCGGCGCTCTGGCGCGCTGCGCCCCCGCCTCGAGTTCTCTTTCTCTCTCTCTCTCTCTCCCTCCCGCCCCGAGTCCCTCCCACATTTCTGCTTTAAAAGAATGCTCGGGAGGCGCGGCAGCAACCCCAAAGCTTTCCAAGAGGCCAAGTCAGACTCAGCTTTTAACCCTCTGCTCCCCGCAGGGAGTTGCGGAGCTTGGATATGGGGGCGCACGGATGGCACCGTGCCCATGTGTTTCTTCGCTTCTCACCCTGTCCCATACCAGCCCCCCCCCATTCTTCCGGTTAATGCCACAATCTGAAGGCTGATTAAAAATAATAAAAGGGGGTGCAACAGATTTCCCACCTCGCTTGCCCGGTCTTGTACTTCCAAGCCAGAGAGAATGGATGACTTAGACGCGGAGCAATGATGGAAATGTGAGATGAGAGGGTACCAATATAATGTTCCTTAGCCAAGATGGCGTTATTGCAAATGGCAGGCAACCTTGGTGATCCTCACCCTGCACCCCAACCCCCAACTTCATCACCAGCCCTCTAATCCCAGAGGTTTTAGACTCAGGAAATTGGAGAGACAGAGAAAAAAAAATCTAAAGTTTAACTCCATTTGTTTTTAAACACCCTATTTTTTCCTTTCATGATAGATAACCTTCCCTCCCTAGTTCACTGAACCAAAAAAAAAAAAAAGTGAGTTTACTTTCCTCACCGATTTACAATAGACAACCGAATTCTGAGTTAGGGATTGAGGAAACTGGCTTTGATCCCCAAGGACGCCTGGTTTCTAAACGGGCTGCCTTTCCACTCGCAATCTCTTTGCAAAGTTTCCAGATTAATAGAAGCAAAACCACATATGCATCTCTCTTAAAAAAGGGGGTGGGGGGCTTTTGGTGATTCTTCTCTGATTTCACCGCCGCTCCCAGGCTCCAGTAAGTTGCTGTCATGTTTTAACAAGTCTGAAAGGCTGAATTTGAACAGAAGAGGGAGAGCTCGCTCGCGCCAAAGCGCTCTGCTGCGCGGAGATGCGCCGTCGGAGGGCCACGCGAGAAGCAGCAGCCTGCTAGCTTCAAGCCAGCCCAGGACCAACTCTCTAGGGATTTTGCTGGGCCATCGGGACAGAAACATTTGGCAGAGGGGCGGTGCCCGTCACCGGCTGGGGATGATTTCCGGACGCGCCCCATGCGCGACCGACCGCATTCCCCTTTCTCGGTCCAAAGCCTGAGTCACTTGGCACCGCTTCCCTAATTGTTTTGATTTCCTTCGTCTCCCCCGTAGTGTCTACTGCCTTCCCGTATTTTGAGCGCCTAAGCCATGCTCAAAGGACTTGGAGCAACGCCCCGATTTGTCTCCCAAGCCACGCACAAATCCACCCAGACGCACGCTGGCACACACGGTCTCTCTCTCTCTCTCTCTCTCTCTCTCTCTCTCTCTCTCTCTCTCTCTCTCTCTCTCTCTCTCTCTCTCTCTCTCTCTCTCTCTCTCTCTCTCTCTCTCTCTCTCTCTCTCTCTCTCTCTCTCTCTCTCTCTCTCTCTCTCTCTCTCTCTCTCACACACACACACACACACACACACGCGCACAAGATCCGGGTTCCGGCGGCGCGTGGGTCGCAATTCCTGTTGCACGAAGCAAAGGTGATTAGCAACATACTTTCGCTTACACAGATGCACGCGCTCTTCTTCCCTAGCCTCAGACTGTATGTGAGTAATAAATAGATGGATGGAGGGGAATAGAGGGCAAAGCGGGGGCAGCTAATAGGGCTGGAACAGACAGTGCCATCTTGCTGGGAGTTTCCAGGAGCAACGCGCCAGCCAGCGATGACAGCAGCGGTAGCCTCCACCTACCTACCGCCACTAGCTGCCCTCAGAGTGAGCCCTAAGAGTTCCACTGCAAGAGTTTTCCCAGACTTCAAGTATGTGTCCAGCCCACCTCTCTCCCCCAGTCACTCCTTTCTAGATCCTTCTTCACCCTGGAGTTATGTCCCATCTCAACTAGCAACCCTGATCTTGGGTCTGATTGCAAATGAGAAGTGACCGCGCCAGCGCTCAAAGTGCCAGTGCCTGGGCGAGCTCTGAGGTGAGCACAGAGAGAGTGGGGAAAGAAAAAAGCCAAAAACCAAAATCAAAAAACCTTTCCTGAGATTTTGAGCCTTTGCCTGGACGCTTTGGCAACTGGCAGAGGGCTTCTCTTGCCTGCCACCCAATCTCCTAGTCCCTACTGTCAACCTCGGGGTAATGGAGGATTTACCCATCCCCTCTCTGCGCCCCATACACGCAGCAAAGAGTACAGAGCCCCTGTTCTAGTTGAAGGGCTCCCGTGCCTTGTTCACCCCAACTCGAACGCCAGAAGGACTCGCTAGCTAGAACTCAGCGCCCAGCCACTGAGGACTGGCAAGGCTGGGGAGGTTGGGTTTGGAGCAAAAGCAATCCCTGGCTCCGAGTCCAAGGAAAACGAACGCGTAGGATCCACATCTGCTTGGCCTTGAACCAATTCCGATTGCGAGCAGGGGGGGTGCTGGGCTAGTGACTTGGGGCAGCCACACTTGATACTATCGCGGGTGACAGGAACAGCAGATGGAGACGGCTCTGGGATGGGAGAATGGTGGATGGAGTGAGTCTTACACCTCGAAGTTAATTCATTCTGGGAGGTGAGAGACTGGACACCAGCAAGTTTCAGCCTTGAGAAACCCCAATTTTTAGCACCGGCAAGGGTCAGCAGGCGAAGACATAAATTCGCATTTCGCCCCCCAAAAATCAAGTCACCAAACTCCCTATAGGAGGCAGATTTGACCTACACACAGACCTTCCTTAAGTCAAGGGAGCTACGCAGCCAGTTTTCTCTCCGGATCGAAGAGTTTAAACTAACCCACCCGGGCGATCGCCCCCCAACTGGTTCCAATCCACCCACCCCCGCCCCCCAAGAGGTCGCAGGGAGTCGCCTTAGCTGCAGCTTAAGCAGCTCCCGACAACTCCACCGCACCTCGGCGCCTTTTTTTCTTTTTTCTTTTTTTTTACCTGGCGGCACGTCTCCTCTTAAATGGGCTCATCCGAATCCGACTGGGTCTGGGAGGTGGAAAGGGAAGAAGCTGGCACGGCAGCAGCTGGGCTCCCGGGGCATGGTATTATTTTAGGGGTCGCCGCCGAGGTCCCTCCTGCCCATCGTTGAGAAGTGCCAACCTGGTCCCTGAGCTGAGTAGACAGACAGGAACGGAGCTGCCCCCTCTTTGCTGCAGGACGCAGACACCAGGAGCTAAAGACGCGCGCCCTGGGCAGGAGATGCGGCCACTGAGGTTTGCTCGGAGCGCGCCTTCCTCTGCGGTGACCATGGAAGCTGCCAAACTTCCAAGTGCTGGCGACAGGTTTGGAAACGTGTAACTAACTCCAAGGTACCCAGCCCCAGACTGGATGCAGTTTCCCCCTCCCCCGTCCTCTCGTTCGCTCTCTCTTTCTCTCCGCCCTGGGAGGGAGCTAACTTAACCCTATGTGTGCGCACTATGGTCTCCGGAGAAGCTGGAATCAACTAGGAAACCGCAGTTGGCGGCTCCCGGGGGCTAGAGCTTTGTTCCCATGCGTTTCCAGGGGTGTGTGTGCCGCTGTCTGGGGGCACTTGCGTGGCCAGATGCCAGTGGCTGGATTCCAAGTCCAGACTCCGCCAGGGGAAGGAGTCCTAGCGTTTCATCCGGACCAGACCCAACCCTCGAAATCTATCTTTTTTTTTTTTAATTTTTTTGGCCTCCAGTTACCGGATTTCTTGAAGTTGCCTGCCGTGTTGGGTTTTATCCCTTTATTTCTCCATTCCCCCCCATTTCTCCCAGTCCCTTTCTGAGTCGTGCTTTGAAGACGTGGAATGTTCTGCTCCCGGTTTCTTAGCTGGGTTTGCGTGTGCGAGAGGAATTAGAGAGGGCACCCACTCTCTCACGCCAGATTTCAATGAAACCACCAGGAAAGCTGCCTACACACGCTCCCCAGTGCCCACGCGAGTCACATGGCCATCCAGTGAAATATGTGTAAGACGCAGGAAGATAGGGCAGGGAGTGAAGTGAGTTTAATATGTAAATAGATACAGGGAAGGGGTAGGGCACGACTAGACTAACCTAGGTAGAAACAACTTGGAATAGAATGACAGGGCAGAAAATATAGCTGAGTCCCGACATTGACTTTTTTTTTTCTTTCTACGTCCCAAATTTTATCGCTATTCCTTCCATCTCCCTTTGAAGAGATAGAGTGTAGAGTCCCGAAGCGTCTGCCTTAGATCCCCACCCCCACCCCCAGATGCTTTGCATTTTGTTAAGAGCTTGGGTTCCGCTAAGTGATTTTGGACTCTAGATAAGTTAACTGGAGTCAGGAGTCTTATCGTGGCAGTGGGATGCAAGCTTGAACAAGAGAAAGCTAAGAGCAAAGAGTTAGACTTAAATGAGTCGACTCCGTGCCAAGAGCGCACATTCAGGCATCTTCACAGCAGTCCTCTCTCCATCTTCATTCCTACATTCAAAGAAGAAATACAACCTTTTAAAGCGATCGTTCAGAGATCACAAGTGCATTTTGCCAAATATTTGCAGATATTTTAAAAAGAAAAAGATGTGTTTCGCCAAAAGATAGATGTTTCTTTCCGCAACACACGGTAGCCAGCCAATGGAGATCTGTAATAGCCTTTTCAAAAGCCGTCCTGAGCTTTGCCAGCCCATAGAAGCATTGAGAGCTCCCTATCCAGCAGAATTCCGTTGTAAATCCTTCTATATTGCCAAGGTGGCAGCAAAGCATAGGAATAGCTCGCCAGGCTGCTGAATGAACAGGAAAAGACCACATTTTAGCATAAATACTCTTCTACCCGCTTTTAAACATCCATCTTCATGTGTGGAAGTACACATAAGTATCCACAGAGGTTTTTCCTTGGAAACCTTGATCTGAGATAATAAAGTGTTTCATCTTTTAGAATGCATCTTTTTGTTTAAAGGTAAAGTAGAATCCTGTACAGGTTTTACTTTCTGATTTATGTTTCTCATTCCTCTTTTTTTTTTAAATAAAAAGAAAGGAATGAGACTTAAATGAGAGAGGCTAGTTACAGACAGAATGTTGTAATTTAGCTTATTGCTATTTCTAATTTATAAGAAAAAATATTTTTGGAAATGTTCCTTTAATTCCCATTAAGGCTATTCGCACTGTTATTAAGACAAGGAAAACTAAGTATGGGGGTCTCCAAAATATGAATGGAATCCCATTAACAAATGTCTTATCCTAGTGATTTAGAAATGTGTAATGGTGGGGCTGGATAAAAAATAACTATTAGTGTGTTTCTGGGTCTGCAAAATGATCACATTTTGCAGACACAAAAATAAGATAATCAAATTTTTCTATTTGTGTAGACCAGTGTAATACAGAAGCAAAGTGAAATAGAAGAACAAAAGCAAGTGTGAGAATGTCCAAAAGAACCCCCTAAAGTAAGAAAATCAGCACATCAGTTCTTCACTCAATTGAATTTTGGCTTTCAATACAAATTCTTTGATCAAGACTTTGGTGTCTCTTGTCCCTTTCTATATCCATATCAATGTACATTGGTCCATCTAAGACAGTGAAAGAAAAACAAGGCAAGGTTGTATGGCACTAAAATGTTTACTTTTTGGTAAATTTAGCTACTGCATACTCACTTATAAAACAGGCATAAGTATTCTAATCTGCATCATCTTTACATGAGTTCCCTTTCATTTGAGTCCATATAAGTGAAAGTGTTTTCAAAAGTTTTTAATGATATTACAGCACCTTAAAATACAGTGATGTATTCCCTTCAAAAGGGAATTCAAACATAGCTGGCTCTATGGCTAATTTTCCATTATATTGAATCATTTATGAAAAAAAATAACACTGGGCCAAAAATGTGTCTCAAAAGAAGGAAGGAAGGAAGGAAGAAAGGAAGGAAGGAAAGAAAGAAGGAAGGAAGGAAGGAAGGAAGGAAGGAAGGGAGAGAGGAAGGAAGAGAGGAAGGGAGGAAGGAAGGAAGGGAGGGAGGAAGGGAGGAAGGAAGGAAGGAAGGAAGGGAGAGAGGAAGGAAGGGAGGGAGGAAGGGAGAAGGGGAGGGAGGAAGGGAGGAAGGGAGGGAGGAAGAGGAGGGGAGGGAAGAAGAGGAGGGGAGGGAGGAAGAGGAGGGGAGGGAGGAAGAGGAGGGGAGGGAGGAAGAGGAGGGGAGGGAGGGAGGAAGGAGGCAGAAGGGTGGGAGGGAGGAAGGAGGAGGAGAAAAGGAGGGATAGAGGGAGGAAGGAAGGGAGGAAGGAAGGGAGAGAGGAAGAAAGGAGGAAGAGAGGAAGGAAGGAATGGAGGGAGGAAGGAAGAAAGAAGGACGGAAAGAAAAGAAGAGGAAAGGAGAAGTGAAGGAAAGACAAAAGAGAAAATATAAGGCCAGAGCAAGTAGGGAGATGGTGTAGGAGTTAAGGCTCTTACTTTAGATACTATTTGATCTAGGCTTATCCCCCATACCCTATATGGTCCTTTGCTTTGGGGCCAGGAGTGATCTCTGAGCTCAGTGCAAGAAGTAAGCGCTGAACACTTCTGAATGTGATCACCCCCACCAAAAAGAAAAGAAAGAAAAAGAAATAAACGAACACTCCTATATACCGTGCCCTAAATTCCATTTGCTTTGCACCAGGTTTTCCTCTATAGTCTATTTTCTACTTCAGTACATTTCAAAATCCCTCTCTTGTTGATCATATTGTCAGTCAGTGCAGTTCACTGTGCTTTGTGTTTGTTGGCTCCTTAGTCTTTTTCTTGTTCTTCATGAGTGGTTTCAAGTATGGATTAGGAATACCTACTGTTGAGGTGGAGTTGTTTCCAATACATCACATCAAGTGTTTCATGGTATCAACATGACTTCACTGATGATTGCATTGTCACTCCTTAAGGGATTTTGTGACAGGCTTCTCCACTATAGTTATTTATTCTTTTAAGATTCTTTTCTTTGAAAATGAGTCATTAAGAGCAGCCTACCTTTGTGAATTTAGAATTTTAAAATGAACAAAATAAGCATTTAGGGTGACTCATAAACACCCTAAGTATAAAATTAATCCAGTAATAATTTCTCAGGAAATTCCTCCTATATTCTATATCTTTAGAAAAGTCCTCAACAATCTCCATTTTTCCATGTTGCGTGTGTGTCTGTGTGTTTGTGTTTGTGTGTACTTGCACATACATGCCTGCCCCAGGTATTGAACCCAAGCATTCATAGGAGGAAGCATTCAACTATTGAGTCACATCACTAGACTTTGACTATGTATTTTATTGCTATCTTTAACAATTCCACATAATACAATCCACTAACCTAATAATTCCCCAATTCCTATTGATTTATTTCTGAAATGTCCTCTTTTATTCCACCCTTTATCCTAACATCTGCTAACTTGCACTTCTAACAAAATTTCTAACAAAATTTTAACAAAAATTCTAACAAAGTGATATCAATAATATCTTATATTCAATTTCATCATTTCAGTTGTTGCTCTCAATATGAACTTTGTCATTTCTTAAAGTTGATACCTGTAACTCCACCCTGGATTTAGGTGTAGCTACCTGAGACCCACCAATTTCTGGGAGGGGTCTTGGAAATCAGATATTACATGTGACCTTACCTGCAAGACCCGGCCCATTCCTGGGAGGGGTCTTGGAAAAGGTAGATAAGGCCTTTGACCCAGGGGATTAGCCTCTGCCCTTTTGGTCTTTGACCAGCATGGAGGTCAAATGGAAGATGGCTGAAAGGAGATAAGATGCAGGGCTAGCTAAGAATGGTTGTGCTTAAAAGGTTATGATAGAGGCCATACATGTGGTGGATAGGGTATGAATAAAGTTGATGCTTCCTGATGCCTGTCTCTGGATGAGTCTGATTCCGGACCCGCCAGCTGAATGGAGATTGCGAAGCCACGTGGCCTGGGATGGCAGAGAAAAATCCCTCCATCCATTCTTCACCATCCAGATCCATCGTTAATTATTTAATGCAACAGATACCAACGTTTTCTTATAATTATATTATTTTCATTAGCTTTCTTTTTTCCTACCTATTTTTATTATCTTTCTACAGTAACTTCCCTCTTGTATCTGAAATAATTGATTTGGTTTCATTTTTTTATTCTGATAGACTCTCAAAGCATGATTGAAATCTTCATAAAATTAATTTTAGTCTTTTTTTTTCAATACTAAAACCATTATAAAAAATATCCATGGCTAGCACTCTGAGAAAAGGTGGCTTTAAATCTCTTTCATTAATATATTCAACCACATCACTTTTCTCAATGTGGTCAGATTTCTGTGAATCTGTGACATTATAAATCAAACCCTTGAGCAGGTGAGGTAGCGCAGAGGGTAAAATATTTACCTGGCATGTGACTGTTGTTCAATCTCTGGTGTCATTTCTGATCACTTCCAGTTGTGGCCCAACATGTCCCCACCCCATAATCACAATGACTAAATTAAGCCACCATCCTAACAAAATCAACCTAGTGAAAATGTGTAAAAACATGTAAAAGGTGTATGTGTAAAAACGTGTCATACTCATTGCATTAAAAAATACAGTTTAAGTATGTCCCAAATACTTTAATACCCTAAAGTTCTTTTTCTGGAGGGAAAAATATTATCCATGTGGTGATGAAGCTTTATTGACATGAACTTACTCTACAGGATATCTTTGGCAAAAATTTTATGTCAACATTTATGCAAACAACAACTCCAGATCTTGCTGAAATTTCTGCCTTGTGGAAAGCTCTTTGGGGGTAAGTTTAGGAGAATCAGTGTGGATGCAATTTCTTGAATATCCATTTTCCTAAGTTTTGGTTTCTTTGCCTTTCCATGTGGCCTACAGGATGATTATGCGTGAACAAAAACAGAAGGTACATACTGACAGGAAACAAAAGCACGTTAAACCATGGAGATTTCCTTTTACACAAACCTGCCATTTGTTAAGAACTTGCTCTCTGTTCCAAAGGAAGCAGGCAAAAACCTGATGCAAACATTCTTCAACAGTACTGAGAAAGAATGATGAGGAAAATACCTTTTTAAAAATGGTGTTGGGTTGATTTAAACATGCAAGACAGTTTAAGAAGAGATGAAAGATCTACTGAGGGACTTAGTGAACCTAGAGTCTACCTTTGTTTAAAAACAGAAAAGGCTATTGAACCTTCTCTATGTGAGCAATTGATAGTGCTAATTAATACAAGAAATATTTAATTGAGTAAAGCTTTAATTAAGAATCTGTGTTTATGCACATAACTTGAACTATCTAGTTCCACCTCTCAAATAGAAGGGGAAATAAGAGAGGGTACCAGGACCAAACAAATATATGATCACTATGTAGTAACCTAGACATAGAAGGGACCACTTATTCTAGCAGGCTGGGGGTGAGGGTGGGGGATATGGATGCAAGATGGGAATGGGGGTGGAGGGAGGACAAATTTGGTGATGGGAATTCCCCTGATTCAATGTTAATATGTACCTAGATACTACTGTGAAAGATATGTAAGCCAATATGGTCAAAATAAAAATTATATATATATATATATATATATATATATATATATAAAATAAAAGAATCTACCTTTATGTAACTATATCCCACCTCTATTGATATATTGAACAAATCAAATGGTGTTATTTAGAGTCTAACTTTCTTGAGATGAACTCTCCTTATGAGAAAATAAATGACCTCATCTAGTTCCAAGGACCCTGAACTTGTCTTGAAAGATAGCATTTCCTGGAGAGATAGCACAGCGGTGTTTGCTTTGCAAGCAGCCGATCCAAGACCAAAGGTGGTTGGTTCAAATCCCGGTGTCCCATATGGTCCCATATGGTCCCCCGTGCCTGCCAGGAGCTATTTCTGAGCAGACAGCCAGGAGTAACCCCTGAGCACTGCCAGGTGTGGCCCCCCAAAAAACAACAACAACAACAAAAAAACAACAAACAACAACAAAAAAGAAAGAAAGATAGCATTTCATATTTGTATCACCTTTATAGGAAAACACAACTCTATTAAAGCTCACTTTCCCTTCTATAAAAAAGCAAAACCAAAATTATCTTCAAGGGTAAATATACAAAGAGTAAAGACATGAGATATTTACAAGTTCAAAATAACATTAGGCATGAACTATG
The DNA here is from genome assembly GCF_024139225.1 of Suncus etruscus. Lineage (NCBI taxonomy): Eukaryota > Metazoa > Chordata > Mammalia > Eulipotyphla > Soricidae > Suncus > Suncus etruscus. The sequence goes on along the minus strand of NC_064850.1, from coordinate 29,730,228 downwards.
AAGAAAGTACAAGAGTTAAGGTCCATGATTTTCAGGGCTAGTCCATCAGATAGGTTGCTTGCTTTGAATGCAGGTCACAGGGATCCATCCCTGGCACTCTCTTTGGACCCCTTCCTGTATCCATGGTGATACATGAGCATAGAGACAGGAGTAGGCTCTGCCAGGTGCACCCCCACACACACACACAAAGTCAAATAGACAAACAATTACACACAAAAATTTCTAAGACTTGCCTATGCCCAAACCCTTTCAATCCTAGTAACAGAGTATCAATGAAGTGCGTCCCTGAAGATTCTCTAGACTCCTGGGTATAATACCATATAATCAAATGATTATTCTATCCTTGAGGTTGTCCCTAGAAATTTAACTATCAGGTATGACCAAGGACCAGTGGAGCATTCTTTACTCCCTGTACATCATTTTTCTTTCTTTCTTTCTTTCTTTCTTTCTTTCTTTCTTTCTTTCTTTCTTTCTTTCTTTCTTTCTTTCTTTCTTTCTTTCTTTCTTTCTTTCTTTCTTTCTTTCTTTCTTTCTTTCTTTCTTTCTTTCTTTCTTTCTTTCTTTCTTTCTTTCTTTCTTTCTTTCTTTCTTTCTTTCTTTCTTTCTTTCTTTCTCTCTTTCTTTCTCTCTCTCTCTTTCTTTCTTTCTTTCTCTTCTTTCATTCTTTCTTTCTCTTCTTTCTTTCTTTCTTTCTCTCTTTCTTTCTTTCTCTCTTTCTTTCTCTCCTTTCTTTACTTCTTTCTTTCTCTCTCTTTCTTTACTTCTTTCTTTCTGTCTTTCTTTCTTTCTTTCTTTCTTTCTTTCTTTCTTTCTTTCTTTCTTTCTTTCTTTCTTTCTTTCTTTCTTTCTTTCTTTCTTTCTTTCTTTCTTTCTTTCTTTCTTTCTTTCTTTCTTTCTTTCTTCTTCTTTCTTTCTTTCTTCTTTCTTTTTTTGGTTTATTTCCTTGTTTGGGGGCTGCCCCAGGTGATGTTCAGGGGTTACTCCTGGCTATGCCCTCAGAAATTGCTCCTTGCTTGGGGGACCATATGGGACGTGAAGGGATGGAACCGTGGTCCATCTTAGGCTAGCGTGTGCAAGGCAGATGCCTTACTACTTGTGCCACCACTCCAGCCCCTGTACATAATTTCTTAATATCAGTGTGATCAGTCTGTATGTAAACTTTTTTTGGGGGGGGGGGCCACACCTGGCGATACTCCTGGCTGTCTGCTCAGAAATAGCTCCTGGCAGGCACGGGGGACCATATGGGACACCGGGATTTAAACCAACCACCTTTGGTTCTGGATCGGCTGCTTGCAAGGCAAACACCGCTGTGCTATCTCTCCGGGCTCTGTATGTAAACTTATATCATGAATTTTTACTTATCTTATTGTTCTGAGAGTTTTGTCTTACTAAGATTTTCAAAGCTATAATTAGTTTATGCAAAGTTACTCTGCACAATACATACAGATACTACTATTTAATTACTTGTAAATTCACTAAGATGTAGACCCTCAACTTTATTTTTACCTCTTGCTGTATTGCTAAGAAAAAAATGTTCTTGGTAATTTTCTTCTATAATTTTCTTGTATAAATTCTCTATTTAACTAATATAAATGAGTTAAGTTAAAAGCAATTATTTATTTTGTTTTAATCGTTTTTTCCACCCACCAACTTTTTTAATCTTTTTGCATTATTTTGAAGATTAAATTTCCCGGAACTTATCATTTTATTCACATACTTGGTACAATCTGACTTTCATTGTTTGTTTTCTCCACACAAAAGGCATTTATAAAATGATATCAAACTTGATAATAAAAGAATTTAAACAGCTAATGTCTCACAAATAGGTCATGTTCTTTATTCGTCTCACTTTTCAAAAGTTACATTAGGATGGTACTTTATTAACAGCCTAGAAAGGTGCTTATCAGGAATATATGTGGGTTTACTAACATTTTATTTCTTCACCTGATCAATAGCAAAGGACAGGAATTAAGCTATTTTTAAAAACTAAAATGCCATTGTGGAAAACAAGTCAGTTTTGTGGGTTGGCAAACTAGGGACCTCAAAAACATTTTTCTCTGTGGAAGAAAATATATAGAAGAGATCAACTCCCGTATGGTTTAATTTATATTTTGTAGAGAAAAAATGAAGTTTATAAATACAAAAAAGGATCAGTGCTTTCAGGAGTTAGAGGAACTGGAAAAGGGAAGTAGAATTAATAGCAAATAATGAGAGACCTAGGTTTCAATATAATTGTTCTAATTTTGAATAATTATAATAGATGTACAACTTGCTAAATTTCCTAAGTATTAATTGTGATGCACACTTGGAAATAACTTTTTTAAACAAAAAATGGTGCCAATAACATCTATGAATATTTAGTCTTGGTAATATTCTTGCTAGACCCTCCTTCATAAATAATTATATAGGACTTGAGTTATCTGAAGTGACACTTAAAATGCACAGGGCAATAAAAATAGTAAACTGATATGCAAGTTTAACAATTTCTCTTATGTTTCTCTTCATCTTCAAAGAAACAATATCATTTACAAGCTGATTAAATCTATGTATGTGATCCAAAATATGTATAAGTAAAATAAGCAAAATTCAGAACAACTTATCTTTACCTATGTGTTTATGATAAAAAAGTTTAATTTTGAAAGTTCTTTGAATTACAAGCAAATAAACTTATGATTTTGTATTATGTTCTTTGCTCACTAATTGCTCAGCCAGAAAATAGATATATTTTTACCCATGCTATCTCTGTTTAGTATGGCTTCAGAAAACATGAAGTTTAATTAAAAATCAACTTTGATAACAGAATTATAAATTATTTTAACATAGTGTAGATGCTCATAGAGTAAATGAGCAGATTGATTAATTTAAAATATATCAAAAAGATAACTATCAATCAGGAATCTCTTTATTGGCTGTGTCCAGTTTAGGCAATAAAAGCATCATTTTGTAAGGATGTCAAACTTTTTCTCTTTCCTGGCAAAGCAAGAAAGCATAAGACAGATGGGTTTAGAAAAAAGTCAGACAGAATATCAGTTGCCAACGGGAAAAAAATAAAGACAACACTATGTCCATCAGGAAGTTCAGATCAAGAGTCATTCTTCTCTTAAATGATGACAGCTCCAGAAATGTGGGCAATGAGAAAATAAACAAGCAAAACCACCAAAGGTGTTTCTCCATGGTTTTCACTGTGATGTCAAGAAAAGATAAATATGTCATTTTACTAGGAGGATTACCTGTAAAACAAAATTAGCTATTGCAGACAAAAACAAAGGAAGAACATTGAGTGAGGGTATCACATGCTTATTACACAGTAAAGCATTGTTCTCTTTCTATTCTAGGGGCTTCTTATGAATAGTCTACATTTATCTTCAAATGTGTAAAAGGATAAAAATTTAGATTTAAAATTCTAACATGTAGAACTTTAGGACAGAGTTGACGTAAGATTGATAATATATGTTCATTGTATCAAATAGAAGTTCTTTTTCTTTCTTTCTTCCTTCCTTCCTTCCTTCCTTCCTTCCTTCCTTCCTTCCTTCCTTCCTTCCTTCCTTCCTTCCTTCCTTCCTTCCTTCCTTCCTTCCTTCCTTCCTTCCTTCCTTCCTTCCTTCCTTCCTTCCTTCCTTCCTTCCTTCCTTCCTTCCTTCCTTCCTTCCTTCCTTCCTTCTCCTTCCTTCCTTCCTTCCTTCCTTCCTTCTTTCTTTCTTTCTTTCTTTCTTTCTTTCTTTCTTTCTTTCTTTCTTCCTTTCTTTCTTTTTTGACCAGATCATGTAAATGAAATTTATACACTCTAGTGAATTTTTAAATCAGGAATACCTTTTTTTTTTTAGGCCCCTCAGAAAACAGTTCATAGAGTGATAATATTAAACTTGTGATTAGATTTACCAGACTGGTGAACTACCCCTTGTTTATCTACAACATTATCCTTATGGAAGTAAAATGACAGTGAGGACATTAAATGAAGTAGCAAATTTGAAGACCACAAATGCAACATAAGCCTGAAAATTATAAGATACATTTTTTGAATTAATGCAATCTAAAAATTTTTGTCATGGACATAAATCCCACTATTTCATTTTTCACATTATTTTCAAGCTTTAGAAAATAGGTAGAGATTAGATAGGAAGAGAGTTTGTGAGTGAAACCCAACTACAGTAATATTTGTAATCAGGGTGTTTAAATAAAGATAATAAATAAAGAAAAGAAAAAAATTAACTATTGGCTAAGAACTTCACCAGTGCCTTATAGAATATGGTTAAACATAAGAAATATTGTGATCTAATTCTACTAGAATCAAATGAGTTTTGTATTAAATAGATTCCCATCTAGCTGGGCATGTGGACAAGTCAATTTTCTTAGGTCCCAGATGTCTCATTTGTTATAGGTGATAACAATTTCTGAAAAACTTGTTTTATGTCATTATGTGAACTTAGAACAGATGATAAATGTAAAAGTATTTAGGAGAAAAGCATTTCCCAAAGGTAAAGGTGTCATTCTTATTAAAAAATGAGAATGTGTCCACTTTAACCCCTTAGTTTACTTGGGGATGAAAGCCAGGGTAACTCCTTTAGGAAATAATTCAGGTTCTGGTTTACATTTCTTGTTATGAGGGTGATAAAGGGCTGATCCTTAGATGTGACAAGTACAAAATCCTTTGCTTGGGTTAGAGTTTGGAGAGGCTCATCAATCACGCTGCATTGTGTTATAGGTTCTGTAAACATTGCAAAAGCATAAAGCACAGCCCTTCTATTAGTGACATCTTTCCAACCTAACTGCAGGAAGCCTGTGAAATTTCCTTAAGCAACTGGATTTCATTTCAGTCATTAGTTAACCCTGCCTGGTGGGTGTCTATGAATCCCACCGGGCAGGAGTAAGGGGATATGTATTCAAACAGTACAGACATAGTGTGTCTCTGGCACATAACCATTAGGCACAGTAGGGGGGGCCTTCCTTTCTCAGGATAAGTCAAATCATTTATATGAATCATATAATATTGCACTTTTTTAGATTTTGGAAAATTATATCACAAAGAGATAAGAGGGGGAAACATACTGATTCTTATTGATGTTTTGAGCAAGAGCTATTGTACAGATGTATATATTCTATTGGGCAAGTTTGTTTTTATGAATGAATTGGTACTCTGGGGCAATTTAGATGCCAAGCCATTTTTGGAAAGACAGAGCAGTTATATTTGGTAGTCGCTAGGCTTCAGCTTACCAAATACTCTTTTTTGTATTTAAATTACTTCATCTATGGGATTTAAAAAAAAGACATTATTGTAATAATACCCAGAGACAATAGAGATGAGAGTTGGAAGAAATGGCCCACAATATGAAGCTTGCCACAGAGATTGGTGAGTCCAGTTAGAGATATAGCTACACACACAACTATCATGACAATGGTAGTGAGTAGTGAAATAGAATACCTGTCTCAAATACAGGCAGGGGTGGGGAAGGAAAAAGATGGTGGGCATTAGTGGTGGGAATGGTGCACTGGTTAAGGGTGGATGTTAATCTTTATAGCTGAAGCCCAATACAAACATGTTTATACTATTGGCTCTTAAATAAATTATTAATTTAAAAATTACTCCAGAGGGGCCAGAGAGATAGCATAGAGGTAAAGCATTTGCCTTGCATGCTGAAGGACAGTGGTTTGAATCCGGGCATCCCATATGGTCTCCCGAGCTTGCCGGGGGCGATTTCTGAGTGTAGAGCCAGGAGTAGCCCCTGAGCGCTGCTGGGTGTGACCCAAAAACCAAAAACCAAAAACAAAAATAAATAAATAAAATATAAAAATTACTCCAGAAACCTCTAAAATTTTGATCATTATAAATATTTAATTTGTTCATTATTTAATTAATCTATTATTGTACTTTCTGGTAATGTCATAAAGTACATCTGCAAAAAGAAATTTCACATTTCTATTAACTAGAATGAAAGTATCCTATGGAACTATGGCAGACAGGTTATTTGAATAGTTCTTCAAAAGACGAAGTAGTATTTAAATGACTGTTTTAAAATTATTTATTTTACAATTTAGTTGAGAACCAGCATAGTAAATCCTTGTTTTCAATTGCATGTTTGGGGGCCAAGTAAGGTAAATTAAATAAAAAATAATGTTTTGGCTGCTTACCTTGATTTGAACCACAGTTATTCATTTTTATTTTAAGAAAAGCCATATTTATAGTGAGTGCACAATAGTGTACTAACGTTGTCACTTGTATAATGAACAAACTCTCTTACTCCTATTTAGATAAGGTAAAATTTCATAAGCCTTGCTTTAGGGCTACTTTTATATTTGAGGAAAAAGGCATCTTATAACCTGCCTGTATAAACAAATCAGAATATAGTACACCTGGACGCTGGTGAGCTAAGACAGTATAGGGAGCTTGCCTTGCATGTCACCATCCCGATTCAATCCTTGGCATTCCAACTGGTCCCCCAAGCACCTCTAGGAGTAATTCCTGAGCGCCTAGCCAAGTGTACCCCAAAATTCTAAAACAAACAAACAAAAGATGTAGGACATTGGGCAGGAACAATAGTATAACAGGTAAGGCACTTGCCTTGATGAGACTGGCTCAGCTTTGATCTTCAAAATCCTGTATGGTCCCCGAGTATCTTCAGAAGTGATTCTTGAGTGCAGAGATAGGGACAGCCCTTAACACTGCCAGGTGTAAAAACCAAAACAAACAAACAAACAAACAAACAAATGTAATTATAATTTCAAATGCTTGATTATGATAGAAATATTTAATTCTTTCTGTGAAAATATAGATATAGAATGACAATGAGTTTTTGCCAATAAGTTTTTGTAGAAATGAAGTATCTGTAATATATATCTATAATATTTCCTTCAGTTCATTGATAATACAATGTCTCTCCTTTCTAGCTCCTAAAAGTTTTGCTTTTTTATGTATATATACTTTTCACTTAGTCTAGGTTATTTAGTTTTATGAACTATGAATGTTTGTAATTATTTAATATTCACTTAAAATTTAGTTTAGAAATTCAAAATTCAAACTAAGTGGGGCTGAGAAAAATTCAAAGTAAGGTATAACTATGAAAAATAATCAAGATATACATTAAATAAATGGATATAGAATATTAAAACCATTAACAAACAAATAATAGGAATAAATAATTTAAAGTTTACATAAACTTATTGGGCTGAAATAGAGCAATACCATTATTTATTTGTCATTGAATGTCATAAGCAGCAAACAGATCTAGGATTAGATTATCCTTTCTAATGTTAAGGTATATCAATTACTCAAATTTAGCTAATTTCTTCTTTTTCTTTCTTTCTTTTTGGTTTTTGGGCTACACTCAGAAGTGCTCAGAGGTTACTCTTGGTCTGTACTCAGAAGTCACTCCTGGCAGGCTTGGGGGACAATATGGGATGCCGGATATTGAATCGGGTTGCGTGCAAGGCAAACAGTCTACCCACTCTGCTGTCACTCCAGGCCCCGACTTTAGCTAATTTCTTAGTTAATTACATTTTTTAGTTAATTTTCTTTAGTTGACCAAAATTCATGTTATTTTCTACCACTTGGAACCTTGGATACCTCTTTAATTTTAGCTATTTGTGCTTTTTGCACACTAAACTTCCTATCCTGGCTTACATTATTACGTACATGGTATATCTTGTTTTATTACTAATGGATATATCTGCAAAACGACAAACCCTGTTATGTTCTAGCAAGTGTATTTAATAAGATAAATATTGGAAGCATAAGGATTGCTCTCAAGTAAATTACTGCAGAGAACCAAGACAAATTAATGAAAATACAGTGTAGTTATAGAACATGCTAGTTTAGAGGAACTAGATATAGAAGAGTATAGGAAATATATTTATCTCAGGTTTGTAAGGTTGAAGATACAGGAAATAGAATATTACAGAAACTTAGTTACACACCCAGGTGTTGCAGAGTCAAAGAAAAGAGACAGGTATAATAAAGACACTAGCAAATTATGTTTAGAAAACTGAACTTTACCTTGCTGGATAGGAGTATACTGTTGTTTTCTTTTATCTTATGATCATATCTGGGGGAGAAGATAGTGGTTCTGGAAGTGGGCTTCAGATGATTAGATGCAGTACTGGGGATCAAACTTGAGGCTTCTTGATCCTGTGGAAACTTAAAGTGAGGAAGTGGTAAGATTCAATTAATTCTGTCATAAATATTTTGTAATCAAAGAAGCATGACCATTTTAATAAAATTGTTTACACAAGACAGTAGCTTGAAGGAATAATTTTAGGTCAATGTTTGTAAAGTTGGAAAGCTACTGATAAAATAAAATTGGTCATTGGCTTGAAGTAAGACATAAATGTTGACAAGTTTTTGATTTATTCAATAAATGTGAGAGAACTAAGATGAATGATTCTTTTTGGTATAGACTTCTTGTGCTTAAAACAGGTGGAAGAACATAAACAAAACCAATAACACAATAATAGAAATATATGATTTAAACATCTGTTGGATCTATCTAAATGGTCTTAAAAACACACTGAGAGATTAAGTTCTATAAGATTAGACTGTGAGCCAGCCATTTTGTCACTTAAAGAATTTTGTGAGGATATTTTATACCTGAAAAATGAATACCTTAAGAAAATCTTTATTGAGATACTGTGATTTAAGCATAGTAGTTAAGCAGACTTTATCTGTTTTAACACTACTGAGTTCTAAGAATAAAAGGTGCTAGATACAGGGAAAGTATTACAACATAGTAAAAAGTAATATTTTTGAAATGCTTAACAAAGAGTCACACATAAGCTGCAGAGTAAGGGTAAATATGGAAACATTTAGAGAAAGGATGTGAGTCACAGGAAGAAAGCCAATCTGAAAATTCAGAGAAACATAGGGAGGAAACCAAAGAAAAATCCAGAATGAAATGAACTGTTTGGGGAGCAGATGGTGCAATATCTCATTCATAAGAGATAAGACTAAAGTAAAGAATCTTCCTTTTTCCTCTCACAAAGTTACATTACTTATACTTTGTATTCCATATTTTTTCTTTAGGGAGAGGTTTCATTACAATAAGGTGTAATTTATCTTTATTGGAGATTGGAATTTTACCAATATTCTGGTAAATATTGTTTTCACCTTAAAATATAATATTCCCAGGTTACTTTTTACTTACTCTCTTCATCTCCATTTTTATTTTCATCCATTTTATTCTGCAGATGAACATGAAGTCAGTGAGTCTTCCCCAAAATATGATGTTAAAACATTTTGGCAACTTCTAATTATTGGTTTCTGTGAGACATTTGGGAGATATTATGTCCTATGCTTAAAGGAAATCCTCTCAGCCCTCCTTTCTGGCATACTTCTTGTGGGCTATCACAGTTAACCCATCAATGTGAGACGACTTCGTTCTTAGAATTTTGGCAAATATAGCTTGAAATTTCAACTTTTCATTGGTTTTAGCATCTGCAATCTAGAAAGCCTGCCTATTCGAATTCCCTTGACATTTCATGAATATCCATTCTCTGAAAACTTGGTGTCAATGTCTTCTGGTCTGGAAACTTTTGGCCTAGAAACCACCACCTAACAATGAAACATTTCCTTTTCATGTACTCTGAATCACGTCAATGTTCTTTAGATCTCGAGAACTCCTCCCTGAAATGTCTAAGTGCCCCTCATCTAAAAGGGGGGAATTGATACAAACGTCAAGAACCAATGACAGGAGGGTTGATGCCATCTCAAGTTTTTAATTCTAACATGACAGTTCTGAGTATATACAGATGTATGTGGATAAGGTTTCAGTTAACTTCCCAGAAATAGAATTGGGAGGCATACAAATTGAATGCTGTTTATTTAGAGTTTACCGCGTGCGCGCGCGCGCGCGCGCGCACACACACACACACACACACACACACACACACACACACACACACACACGAGTGCCCCTCTAGAGGGAAAAAAGTAATGTAAAACACAAGGGTTCTTTATCTTCTAAAAGCAAATCCTAAGTGTTTTTTTTCTTAAATTATTTGTTAGTTTCATTGACTTGAAAAGACCCGTCTAGTTATACTAGTTTGTAAAGCAGAAATAGATACATATATCTCTTTCTCTAAAGCATTTAGCTTTAATAATATGATTCATTTAAATGAAATTTGGCACTGGCTTAAAAAGAAAGGGAAAGAGAGAAAAATGCAACATGTCTACCAAGAATTATTAGTCTGAGACTGGTTCTATCTAGATGTAATTCCACTTACCCTTAGCAAGTGGTTCACCTAAAAGAATACTATTAAGAGGTATAAGAAATAATTTCATTTTACAACACGGAGGTAACTTCATCTATCTTCATGGTATGCTTAATAATTTCAAATATTAAGACTAATGTATAAATCTCTTCTTATGTTATATGTTCTTTAATTAATTCATATGGATTGATCATGATTTAATTTTCTCTTAGGTAATGTCTGCAGAGAGAAATTAACATATGTTTTTATTAGGTTCATTAAAGCTCCTGAAAGGAGATATTTATAAGTAGTTGTTATAACATATTTCTTTGGCTGAAACAAATCTGGAGTTGGTGATCAAAACTGCAACTCTACAAAGTTTCATAGCCAAAGGGCATGGAATACATTTTAGAAAGTTCAAAACCCAAGATCCCTGAGTTATTATTAAAAAAAACTTGGGAAACTAACTATACACAACATTGGAGAATATACAGAAATCCACAAGTTAAATTTACTTTTCAATCTGTGTTACAATACGTTTATATTTTCACTTTATAAGCAACCCCCCTTTCATTTCAACTTGCCTACTATAGTATAGATGGAAGTACATATCTTGCAACTTCTTAGAGCCATTGCTTTAAAAATGATAAATACAAAGCACACTTTACATGAGTCTCGTACTTTTAACCTACTTGAATGTAGATTTTATGACTTTAGAGAAATCAATCAAGTCATCAAAAATAGACAGGAATTTTTCAGTCTCCTGATGTAAGTTCCAGAAGTAATGTGATTCTTAATATTGTGAATGATCCAGGTCCTCCCCCATGAATCAGATGCTTTACCTCCACAAATAATAACTGAAGAGATACTAAATATGTACTAGATATATATGATTGTTTTTTTAAGATCTTTCCTAAATAGAAAATTCTTTTGTGATCTTTTATCACTTGTGTGGTTGAAATGTGAAGTATATTACACTTTTGAGTTGATAATAATGTTTATGGAGAAGATAAATCCATCAATTAATACTCAATTCAGTCACTGACATTCTTCAGTTCTTTAACTAAATTTTTTTTTCTGGTTTTGGGGTCAAACCCGGCAGTGCTCATGGGATGCTCCTGGCTCTGCACTCAGAAATCACTAATGGCAGGCTTGAGGGATTATATGGGATGTCAGGGATTGAACCTGGGTCTATCCCGGGTCATTGATGTTTAAGGCAAAGGTCCTACCACTGTGCTATTGCTATGACCTCCAAAAATTATAAAGTAGGTACTGCTGATTTTAGGAGCCATATAAAATACATCAATATAACATTATTTTTATAGTATTTTGTTTGTATTTTTATGTATAGACATTTTGAAATATATGATTCTTTGTGCTTCACTGTGAATATTTTTAGACAAACTATTAAGTTAACAACTGAATCTTCAAATAAATCATTACCTAGTAATCAAATACATCTCAAAACCTCTAAGGTTTAGCAGGTGTAATTACCAGGGAGAGAGGGTAAAGCAGACACTGCCTGTCAGAGACACATCTTTTTCTTAAGGGTTTTTTGGATGTCCCATGCTTCAAATGTATGAATATGTACACTCATTTAATACCTCTTGATTTTCAGTAGAGTCTCAGAATTCTCTATGCAGAATTTCATGTAATTAAAATTGACTGGTACTGACACATCAATTTACAGTCATAAATTATCATCATTTTTGCCTTAAAATTTTTCTACAGCTTAACCTCAGTCAATTTTTATGTATATGAGACTGCCTTTAGTTGTTGAAGTAAGAGTTCTTCTAAGGATATAAATCAATGAACATAGAAATAATTAATATATATTTAAGATGAGTTACCAAAGTTAACTTCAGAAGATTAATGAATAGGAAGAACTAAGTTTATAACCTTCCGTGAATAGGGTAAAGACTATACCAAAATATGGTTAAATCACAGAAATATAAAATCAACCTGAAAATCTCTTGAACTTAAAAAGCTAGAAACATAAGGACCACACCCAGAAGATCTAGAGACAGAGGGACACCTGTCTCAAGATGAAATCCCAGGAGGGAGCAAGAAACTAGAGTCAAGAAGAAATTTCTAAAATAAAAAAACTTTGCCATGGAGTGTAGTATTTATACTTACATTAAATACCTGACAATACTAAACTTACATGTTGGAAAAAGCAAAATCAAGCAACTATAGAGTGATATTTTTTTTAAGTGATGTCTGACAACCCTACAGGTAGATGCCAGATTGCATCTAAGTCTCAATAGTAAAAAGCCCTGAAGACAACTACATCCATTCCTGGCAAAGAATGATTTCTTTGAAAGCAGAGTCCCTATTGTCAGGCATACATTCTCCTGGCAGACAAGCAGATCTAGATCTTCCAACTATACATCTGATAACTAGCAAGTAAGAAGCATTTCTAGAGAAAGAATCCATCCTGTTGATCTCCCCAATATCCAGTTAACAAGAGGGCACTCACTGTCTTCTGTGCTTTATTCACATCCTGTAGGGCACGTTCTGTGAATAAGACCTTTAATTCAGACATCATTTTCCTCTTAAGACCAGATCAGTATGTGTCGGCCAGTCATAGTCCAGTTCCGTATGGTCCATATGACCCAATGGCTACCTAAAACTGTTAACTCATTGCTACTAGACCCTTTGAATTTTGTTGTCCACATTTCTCTAGGAACTCCGATCTTCCAATTATTTTGCGATGATCCTTCTGTTTGTTTTGGGGGGAGGTAATTTGTTTGTTTGTTTGTTTCTTTGAACCACATCCAGCAGAATTCAGGGCTTAATCTTGGTTCTACACTCAAGGATCACTCTTGGTTAAGTCAGGGAACTACATGGGATGTCAAAAGCTTGCCAAACCTTAGTAACCTTACACCACAATAATCTGTCCAGGTTCTTTAATCCTTGACACTATGCTTGTTGCCAGGAACTATATGTGCGAATGCTACTCACCAGTCACCACACAGCCTGCTCAATTTTCTAGCTGCTGTTGGGCACTATGACCACTAATCCCCAGGCCCACTTGATTTTGATGTCTTAGCTACTGCCAGACATTTGCAACTTTGAGTCCCGGGTTTCCCAACCCTTTTAACTCAGTGCTATAATTGCTGCTATGTACTTGAGGCCAAAAGCTTCTGGAAGCCAACCAGGCCCACATGAACTCAGAGCAATAACTACTGCCTAACATAAAATTTGAATTCTTTGGCATAACTTAACAATGTCCCTATTTCCAGGGTCTCAAGTAGTACAGGGCACAGTAAGAAAATATGAGGCTTATGTATATTGATGAAAATAAGATATTGAGAAGAATCCCAAATACATCAAATATATCAGTCCCAAATATATTAATTCTAATCAGTGATATATAATTCCCTAAAAAATTTTGAAGCAATGTTCATAATGATAGTCAAAGAATGAAGAAATCAATGAAAGAGATCTTTAGCAAGGGCAGAAAAGTTCGTAAAAAATCCATGAGAATATCATTGAACCAAAAAAACCTAGTAGCTAAATTAAAAGTTAAAGTAGAAAGGTTTAACAACAGAATTACATAAATAAAAAAAATGAATCAGTGAGCTCCAGGATAAGGTAGAGAAACCATGAAATGATTTAAAAATTCATTCAATTCTCACAATATCTAGTTATCTCTCAATTCTATATGCTAATCTCACCTGGATGGTCAAACACACCCCCCACCACCACGAATGGAAGATTCTGCTGTTGGTAATTAAGTGGTTGCCTGGGAGAAGGATGAGAGGCAGAGGCATCCAGGATAGATGGAGGACAGCTAAATGGCACATTGGTGGTGAGAATTGCACTGCTGAAAGGGAGTGTTCTTTTTATGATTGAAACCCAACTACAATCATGTTTTAATTACTGTGTTTAAATAAATATATTATAAAAAAACAAGAAAGTTGCTTAATAAGTTTAGCTTAGAAGAATTGCATATGGTGGTTAGGGCTGTGTAATAAAAGTATCTTGTCTCCTAAAATTTTATCTGACTGCCTGTGGATCATTTCTCTGCGGTTATCCTGCAACCTACAGACCTACTGGCTAAAGGAGCTATAGGCACCTGGCCAAGCTGAGAAAGGCTCACCCCACCACACTAGGACTTTATATTTTATATTCATTCAACAAACTACTATTAAAAGTTAATTCAGTTTTCCCAATATCTTAGTAATCTCTGTCACTCACTACTAAAATATTGCCTTATATTTCATATGAAGTGCTATTACTATTATCACTACTATTATACTATGAAAATATAATATAGGAAAGAAATATTAGAAATATCACATATGGGGGCCAGAGTGGTGGTACAAGTGGTAAGGCATCTGCCTTGCTGGTGCTAGCCTAGGACAGACTGTGGTTATATCTCCCGGTGTTCCATATGGTTGTCCAAGCCAGGAGCAATTTCTGAGCGCATAGCCAGGAGTAACCCCTGAATGTCACAGGGTGTGGCCCAAAAACAAGCAAACAAACAAAAAAAAACCCAGAAATATTACATATGATAAATCCACGTAAAAGGTAGCTGAGGAAAAATTCTGAAACGTGCCATATGAGAGAACCCTATCTAATCAAGTTTAGAAGCATTTCTAAAACCAGAATGACTAAAGAAAACTTTTATCCAATGACATGTCTTAATAGGATTAAGAATGTAGTTTGGTTTGGGAGGGTCTTTCTCCCTTCCTGGAGCAGGATTTTTAGCCAGCATGGGCGGGCAGCTGGCAGGCCTCTGCATGTGCCAGCGGCCTCTTGGCCCGGCCTAGGGTAGGGGGGCCCGGACCTGGGTCACCCGACCCCCCTCTCCACCATTCCTCCGGATCTCCAGGTGGGTTCCTGGGAGGAGCTGATGGGGCACCCTGGGTTTTCCCCACTCCAAGGCCGGTCCGGAGACTGGCCTAGGGTGGGGCTTAGGGGGTGGATTTTGATCTGGTGGGTGGCAGATAGCTGCTCAGCTATACTCAGGCTGTCACTGGCAATTTCATACCAGTCTACATTTTACAACATATGCTCCTCCCAACCATCAGTACCCCAGATTTACCCTTCTTAACTTCAGTAACACACAGTTCTAATCTCTGGCCTAAGACATACAGTAGATCTAACAAATCCTAGAACTATTTAGAAGGACACAAATTGAACACATATTGAACACATATATCTTTTGAATATTTTATGGGTATTTTCTTTAACTGATATAACTCTCTATATATTCTTCTACCATGATGTTTCTATCCACTTTTCATCTTGTCTTTTCTTTGTAAGATGTTCAGTAAGGATTGTTGTTGGAACTGTCCCTCAGTTTGATGCCTATGATTGAACTATGTCATGGAAATTGCTGGTGTTGTTCCTATTGCCTCCAGATGCACCAATAACGCTTCATGGCATTGATCCTTGTTTGCATAGACACATTAAAATGGGAAAACACCATACATACAGATAAGTTCTTATCTAATAAATCTCAGTACAATATACCTTACACCTGAACATTGATATAATGACCTGTCACAGGCCTCAGAAGAATGGGCATCCTCCATTCACACCAGAACCAGGCAAGCTATCTATGAAACATCCAAGGTCTTATATAGCAACAGCTGGAAGCAGTCCTCTACCAGGAAAGACACTACCAAGGGTCTGACATCGACCTCCTAAAAAGAGACTTCCATTTACACTGAGAAGACTTGACAACAACAATGACCTGCTCTACAGGACATGGTTCTCTCTAGTGCCCCTTAAGTGTGAGGTGAAACGAGAGGATGCTCTGCACCATCTTGACTGCAATATGGGATATGCAGACTCCAGGACCTTTAATACAGAAGCATGATACCAACAACAGAGACTATGTGAGGAATGGAGGTGTATTGCCACTACAGATGATGACTTGAATTGGACAAACTAGTTTGCCTGGAGCCTAGAGTCAGTCCTGTGCCAGGAAACTTCAGGGGTAGGGTCTCCTTGTATTTAGACCATAATTTGTCTTTCCATGTCCCTTATGTTTTGGTGGGCCTATGCAAACAAATGCCACTTTAATACCATTTTTACTATGTTCCCTTGACTCCAATTCTTAAGAAAAACAACCCACTAAAAATTTTGAGGTTAACTTAAACTAGTAAGCATGTGCATGGAACTAGAGAAATGTACTTTGCCCTCAATGTTTAAGGAGTTACATAAGTCTAATGTCTTTAGATTATATTGTGTGCTGCTAAGAAATAGTATGTACTACAACTGGGGATTTGAGGGACAAAGTAATTGTATTGTACATGGGTTCAGTTTTGTTTTTCTTAATGTTCTTTGGCTGAAAGTTCAAGGCTGGGATATCATCGATGGGACTACCGAGAATTCTGTTTATGGGTGATTGGGCTTCCACTGTAACTTTACCCTGTCCTCTTTCTTTGCATCTTTGTTGTCATAATTAAAATAAAAAAAAAGAATGTAGTTTGGGAAACACTCCAATAATAATTCATTTTTAAACCCAAATCTATACTCCCCTCAGTCCATCATATTTTCTGCTTACAGTCTTGTTTTTGTAAAATTATATGATCGTATTATGCCTCTGCTCAAAACCTTAAATTACATATCAGGCCTGTGCTCCAAACCTGAAATTATATATTAGCTTCAAACAAATCCAAGCTCTGCATATCTGTACTTCAAACCTGATATTCCCTCTGAATTTCATCTTGATTGGTTTTGCAAAGCAGAGGACAGTTCTTTACACCTCATCTGCACTTTATGAATGAAAGGGTTCTACCTTTAATCTCAGGTCCTTGTGCTTGTTAGCCAGCTTATATAAACATTCTCATTTACTTCATTTTGGGTAGTTGGGAGTAGGTACTAGTGATTTGGGAGTAGGTACTGAGACTTGTATATATGAAGCATGTATTCTACCACTGAACTCAATCTTTGCCCCTCCATGTTCTAATTTTCTGTTTTTAATCAATTTATTCCCTTAGTATAAAATATACTTTTTTGGTCTCTCATTACCAATATTTTTTTTTTTGGATTTTTGGGCCACACCCGTTTGACGCTCAGGGGTTACTCCTGGCTATGTGCTCAGAAATCGCCCCTGGCTTGGGGGGGACCATATGGGACGCCGGGGGATCGAACCGCGGTCCTTCCTTGGCTAGCGCTTGCAAGGCAGACACCTTACCTCCAGCGCCACCTACCCGGCCCCTCATTACCAATATTTTAAGGAGATCTTTATAGAGTGATTTTTTGAGATAAATTTTAAAATGTGAAGTACATCCTCCTTCACATATCCAAAAAGGAAAGAAAATCACTCCATCAGATATGATTGCATTCTATTGTACAAACTCTTCTCTACCTTCTCCACTCCATCTACATCTACCTCATTTTTTAAAGAACTAATATAGGATTTCTCTGCCATGACAATATTTTTATTTGAACTGAATGATGTTTTGTTATGTAGACCTTTTATGTGCATTGTAGTAGTATTAGCCCTGGCTTCTAACCATAGATACCAGTAGCAATCACCAACCCATTGATGATAACCCCAAAGTATCTCCAGATATTTTCTGATCGCTTCAAGGCTGGAAATTATCCATTGTCAAGAGAACTTCTTTTAGATTAAACTTTTTCATCAACCTGGCCTTGTTCCAAATGCACCAAATTGTCACTAAATTCACTGTAATTAATTGAATTGCTCTTATTTGCCCCTTGAGGCTTTGATTATAATTGACAAGAAGAGAAAAAATAAAATAAAATAAGATATTCTCAAATTGCTGTCACTTGGGATATCTGATGAGCATCATGGTTTTCTAATTTTAGATATTTCAAAGTCAAACTTGAGACTGTAGAACATAACACTCCCCACCCCTCAGCTCCAACTCAACTGAACCTTCTCAATCTCTTTCTTATTTCTAGGAATTTGTTATTCAAAACTTGTCTTTTGTTTCATGTGCACTCAAGTGTTCAGATTTGGTGGTGTGAATACACAATTGAGCCATTAAAATTGTTAACTGCCTTGATTTGTCTTTTTCTTTCATTAATGACATATAGCGAATTGTCTCCAATGATCTTTTAGAAAAAAAAATCTCACATTTTATTTCTTAAACAAAGAATTTGTCTTGTGGCATGAAGTCTCATCAAAGTCATAATTACATTTTATTCGTCTGCATTGAACTGTCTATCATCTCTAAACACTTGAGCCTGGCAAAAAACGTTCTTCATTTGTACCCTATTTTTCTGAGTTACTTACCAATCTCAGATGATTCGTTAGTGAGTCAAAGCTACTCTTGGCACTTTCTGCCGTTAATTTTCCTGGCTGTGTAACAAGGTTCTTTATAATCTTCTAGCTGTCCCCAAGCCAAAGTAATGATGAGACTATTTATATGTTTCATTTATAAACTTGCTAAAAGACAATGTTTGTGATTAACCTTGATGTTTCTTTCCATACTCCACCTGCTTCAGCAATTTATATGCTTTCTTCACTAATATCCAATTCCAACTTTGAATGGAGAGGTTGAATTTAAAAGTTTCAAATGCACCAAAATGTTTGAATCTTTCTTTGTATTTTATTTAAATGGTCCAAGCATCTTGAATATTAAATATCTGAGCTAAATCAGTGACCAAGTTCTTTCCCAAGACTTCTAAAGCCTGTTTTTGAAAGTGAATCATCTGGTTTGTGGTAAATTGGTACATTCAGGAACTTTTGTACAGAAGACTCTGGTATTTAGTTAAAATTATAATAGGCACTTTGTCCCTTGACTTTAACGTAATATTGAATTTAGAAAAATATTAATGTAGTATCCATCTGTAGGTTTTTAGTTGCTGATGGAGAAACCTTGGTCAAGATGCATTAAGTAATTTGCAATTTTAAAAGAAAAAAAGAGGCAAGGCAATGTTCTCTCCTACTTAACTCACCAGGATCAGATTAATATTTGTCTAAGACAAAGGAGGAAACTGCATTCTTCAAGCAAGTGAAAGCAGAGATTAACAGATGGGAATATATTAAACTGAGAAGCTTCTGTACCTCAAAAGAAATATCACCCAGGATAGAAGAGCCAGCCACTGAGTGGAAGAAACTATAAACCCAATACCCATCAGATAAGGGACTAATCTCCAAAATATACAAGGCACAGACAGTACTTTACAAGAAAAAAACATCTAATCCCATCAAAAAATGGGGAGAACAAATGGACAGACACTTTGACAAAGAAGAAATACAAATGGCCAAAAGACACATGAAAAAATGCTCCACATCTCTAATCATCAGGGAGATGCAAATCAAAACAACTATGAGGTACCACCTCACACCACAGAAAATGGCACACATCACAAAGAATGAGAATAAACAGTGTTGGCGGGAATATGGAGAGAAAGGAACTCTTATCCACTGCTGGTGGGAATGCCATCTAGTTCAACCTTTATGGAAAGCAATATGGAGATTCCTCCAAAAACTGGAAATCGAGCTCCCATACGATCCAGCTATACCACTCCTAGGAATATACCCTAGGAACACAAAAATACAATACAAAAACCCCTTCCTTACACCTATATTCATTGCAGCACTATTTACCATAGCAAGACTCTGGAAACAACCAAGATGCCCTTCAACAGACGAATGGCTAAAGAAACTGTGGTACATATACACAATGGAATATTATGCAGCTGTCAGGAGGGATGAAGTCATGAAATTTTCCTATACATGGATGTACACAGAATCTATTATGCTGAGTGAAATAAGTCAGAGAGAGAGAGAGAGAGAGAGAGAAACGCAGAATAGTCTCACTCATCTATGGGTTTTAAGAAAAATGATGTATGTATATAATCAAGGTGTTTAAATAAAATATAAAAAAAGAAAAAATATACTCAACAGTATGTAAATTAGGGATATTTAATAAAAATGTCTTAAAATAAAATAAATTGCATTCTGCACATTGGGAGGTGGGATAGGAGATCACACCTGGCAGCGCTCAGGGGTTACTCCTGGTTGTGTGCTCAGAAATTGCTCCTGGAGGCACTGGGGGACCATATGGGATGCTGGAATTCGAACTACCGTCTCACCTAAATCGGCAAACACCCTTCCGCTATGCTATATCTTCAGCCCTTGCATGTACACATCTGCTTGGACTATAGCAAAGGAGATTAATAGGGCTGCACCTAACTTTGTCTAAGTTCAATTTTTTTCTAAGTGGCTAGCCAGTTGTGCCAACACCACTTGTTGAAGAAGCTTTCTTTGCTCCATTTAGGGTTTCTTGCTCCTTTATCAAAAATTAGGTGATTGTATGTCTTGGGAACATACTGTGAGTGTTCAAGCCTATTCCACTCATCTGAGGGCCTGTCTTTATTCCAATACCATGCTGTTTTGATAACTATTGCTTTGTAGTAAAGTTTAAATTTGGGGAAAGTAATTCCTCCCATATTCTTTTCCCCAATGATTGCTTTAGCTATTCTAGGGTGTTTATTTTCCAAATGAATTTCAAAAGTGCCTGATCCACTTTTTTGAAGAATGTCATGGGTATCTTTAGAGGGATGGCATTAAATTTGTACAATGCTTTGGGGAGTATTAATTTTAATGATGTTAATCCTTCCAATCCATGAGCAGGGTATGTGCTTCCATTTCTGCATGTACTCACTTATTTCTTGGAGCAGAGTTTTATAGTTTTCTTTGTATAGGTCCTTCACATTTTTAGTCAAGTTGATTCCAAGATATTTGAGTTTGTGTGGCACTATTGTGAGTGGAGTTGTTTTCTTAATGTCCATTTACTCCTTATTACTATTGGTGTATAGAAAGGCCATTGATTTTTGTGTGTTAATTTTGTAGCCTGCCACCTTGCTATATGAGTCTATTGTTTCTAGAAGCTTTTTCGTAGAAACTTTAGGGTTTTTTAGATAGAATATCATGTCATTTGCAAACAGCAAGAGCTTGCCTTCTTCCTTTCCTATCTGTATTCCCTTGATATCTTTTTCTTGCCTAATTGCTATAGCGAGTACTTCCAGTGCTATGTTGAATAGGAGTGGTGAGAGAGGACAGCCTTGTCTTGTGCCAAAATTTAGAGGAAAGGCTTTCAGTTTTTCTCCATTGAGGATAATATTTGCCTATGGCTTGTGGTAGATGGTCTTAACTATATTGAGAAAGGTTCCTTCCATTCCCTTCTTGCTGAGAGTTTTGATCAAGAATGGGTGTTGGACCTTATCAATGCTTTCTCTGCATCTATTGATATGATCATGTGATTTCTATTTTTCTTGTTGTTGATGTTGTGTATTATATTGATAGATTTATGGATGTTATACCAGCCTTGTATTCCTGGGATGAAACGTACTTGATCGTAGTGGATGATCTTCTTAATGAGGCATTGAATCCTATTTGCAAGGATTTTGTTGAGGATCATTGCATCTGTATTCATCAGCGATATTGGTCTGTAATTTTCTTTTTTGGTAGCATCTCTGTCTGGTTTAGGTATCAAGGTGATGTTCGCTTCATAAAAGCTATTTGGAAGTGTTCCTGTTTTTTCGATTTCATGAAAGAGTCTTGCCAGGATTGGTAGAAGTTCCTCTTGAAATGTTTGAAAGAATTCATTAATAACTCCATTTGGGCCTGGACTTTTGTTTTTGGGCAGACATATGATTACTGTCTTAATTTCCTCAATAGTGATGGGGGTGTTTATATATGTTACATCATCTACATTCATTCGTAGAAGAATATAATTTATAATAAAATTTATCCATTTCTTCCAGGTTTTCATTTTCAGTGGCATAGAGTTTCTGAAAGTAGTTTCTGATTACCCTTTGAATCCCTACCATACCAGTAGTGATCTCTCCTTTTTCATTCCTAATACGAGTTATCAAGTTTCTCTCTCTCTTTCTTTTTTAGTTTTGCCAGTGGTCTATCAACCTTGTTTATTTTTTCAAAGAACCAACTGCTACTTTCGTTGATCTTTCGGATTGTTTTTCAGGTTTCCACTTCATTGATTTCAGCTCTCAGCTTTGTTATTTCCTCTGTCTCCCTATTTTTGGGTCCTTTTTTGACTACTTTCTAATTCTATGTGCTGCGTCAGTAAGCTATTCAGGTATGCCCTTTCTTCTTTCCTGATGTGTGCTTGCAAAGCTATGAATTTTCCTCTCAGTCCCGCTTTTTCTGTGTCCCATAAGTTCTGATAGTTTGTGTCTTCATTGTCATTTGTTTCTAGGAAGGTTTTGATTTCCTCTTTAATTTCTTCTCGCACCCACTGGTTATTCAGTATTAGGCTGTTTAACTTCCAGGTATTAAAGTTTTTCTTTTGTGTCCCTTTGCAGTTCACATATAATTTCAGGGCCTTGTGGTCAGTGAAGGTAGCCTGCATAATTTCTATCCTCTTGCTATTATGGAGGTATGTTTTATTTGCTTACATGTAGTCTATCCTGGAGAATGTCCCATGTACATTAGAGAAGAATGTGTTTCCAGGCTTCTGGGGCTGAAGTGTCCTGTATATATCTACTAGGCCTCTTTCTTCCATTAGGAGAGTGTTTTCTTCCTGCTGTACATATCCCTTGATTAATACAAAATGTCCATCTTTGTCCCTTAAAACTTTGCTAAGTATAAAGTTTGCATCATCTGATATTAGTATGGCCAATCCAGCTTTTTTATGGGTGTTGTTTGCTTGGATGATTTTCCTCCAGTCTTTTATTTTGAGTCTATGTTTGTTCTTACTATTCAGGTGCCTTTCTTGTAGTTAGTAGAAGGTTGGATTTAGTTCTTTGGTCCATTTAGTCACTCTGTCTCTCTTAACTGGTGCATTTAGTCCATTGACATTGAGAGAAAGAATTGTCCTGGGAATTGGTGCCATCTTCATATCGAAGTTTGTTGTGTCTGTTGCTCAGTGTTGTCTTAAATTAGGCTGTTCAGTTTTTCTTTTAAGAATGGTTTTGAGTTGTAAAGTGTCTGAGCTGTTTTTTGTCTCTGAAACCATGTATTCTTCCTTCAAACCTGAAAGTGAGTTTTGCTGGGTGCAGTATTCTAGGCGAAGCATTTATTTCATTGAGTTTTGTCTTCTGGCCTTGAGTGTTTCTGGTGACAGGTCTGCAGTAAATCTCAAGGATGTTCTCTTGAATGTAATTTCTCTTTTTGTTCTTGCTGCTTTCAGAATTCTGTCTCTATCTGTGGGATTCATCATTGTGACTAGGATGTGTCTTGGGGTGCTTTTTCTGGGGTCTCTTTTAGTTGGTACTCTTCGGGCATGCTGGATTTGATCGCATGTATTCATTAGCTCTGGTAGTTTATCTTTAATGATATTCTTGACCTTTGATTCTTCCTGGAGATTTTCTTTCTGGGTCTCTGGGACTCCAATGATTCTTAAGTTGTTTCTGTTGAGCTTATCATAGATTTTTATTTTTATCTGTTTCCATTCTTTGAGTAATTTTTCGATTGTTTGATCATTTGCTTTAAGTCTTTTTTCCAATTTCTTCTGCTGTATGGAGTTGTTATTTATCTCATCTTCCAGTGTACTAATTCTATCCTCAGTTGCTGTTAACCCATGGAAAAGCTCAACCATGTTTTTCTTCAATTCATATACTGAGTTTTTCAGACCTGTTAGTTGACCTGAAATTCCAGTTTGGAGTTTTCTAATTTCTATCTTCATATTCTCTTGATTCTTATTAGTGTTCTCTTCTATACTTTCTTTGAGTTCTTTAAACATCTTCCATATTGCGACTCTAAACTCCTTATCTGAAAGACTGACTAGTTGGTTGGTCATGTTCAAGTCATCAGAATTGCCATCGTCATTCTCTATGTCTTGTGCTGGCCTGCGTTGTTTCCCCATTGTCACACTTGTATTGTGGGTTTTTCTACGTGTTGTGGTTGTATTCATTGCCTAAATGATGTGCAGGGCCCTGAAGCGAAGCGGCTCCACCCTTTCTGGGCTTGTAAACTCAACTCCAGCGAAGGCTCCAGGAAAGGCAAGCTGTTCTCAGATGAGCCACACACAGAATGAAATCAGGCCGAAAATGGAGTACAGCACAGAAGATAGGCAGTTAGGGGTGCTGGCATCTGACTTCCAGCAGAGTTCAGTGGCTTCCCCTTTCTTCTGTTGAGGTTTGAAATTAAGTTGACCACAGGCAAATCAAAGCACCCTACTGGCCATAATATTTTATCAGGCACAAACCTAAGCACACAATAGCAGTAAGAATATGAGAAGATAATTTCCACACTAGTCATATCATTTGCTTATGGCTTTTTTTCTCCTTTCTTTCTTTCTCTTTCTTTTTTTCTCTTTCTTTCTTTCTTTCTTTCTTCTTTCTTTCTTTCTTTCTTTCTTTCTTTCTTTCTTTCTTTCCTTCCTTTCTCTTTCTTTCTTTCTTTCTTTCTTTCTTTCTTTCTCTCTCTTTCTTTCTTTCTTTCTTTCTTTCTTTCTTTCTTCTTTTCTTTCTTTCTTTCTCTCTCTCTCTTTCTTTCTTTCTCTCTCTCTCTTTCTTTCTTTCTTTCTTTCTTTCTTTCTTTTTTCTTTCTTTCTTTCTTTCTTTATTTTTCTTTCTTTCTTCTTTCTTTCTTTCTTTCTTCGTTTCTTTCTTCTTTCATTTTTCTTTCTCTTTCTTTCTTTCTTTCTTTCTTTCTCTTTCTTCTTTCCACACCTGACAGTGCTCAGTGGTTATTCCTTGCTCTGCATTTAAGAATACCCACTATACTATTGCTGTAATAATCAGTTATTATCTTGACCATTACATCCATTTAAAAAGCTAGGTAAATATAGCTTCACAGACTTCTTTGATTCTTTTGACCTTTACATTCACTGGAAGATGAAAACACTAATTGTTGTGAATCACCACATAACTTCTTAATTTTTTCCAATTAGAAACAAGTATTCCTTTATCTAATTCACATTTCTCTTTATCATATTTAAAATAAAGTGCTTTTGATCAACCACTCTAGATCAAAATTTTCTTAAAGGTGACTTTGTGAATTATATATATGCATATATATATTTATGTATATATGAATACAGACACACACTCAATGGAATATATACACAATTAAGTAACTACAAAATCATTTAGTTTGCCACTATATGGGTGAGACTACAATGTAACATACTGAGTAAAGGTGCCAAAAGGGAAAAATACAAATAGAATGATCTTTCTCATATGTGGGGTATGAAGATGCATTAGGAAGATACAAGTGACCAAAAAAAGTCAAAGGAGCAAAGAACTGATTTACAGAATGTAGCTTACCATAGTAGTAATAGTGGGGCAGAAAGGGGAAAGGAAGAGGGAGGAATAGAGAATGGAGAAGGTATTTGGTTGGGGGCTGAGGAGAGATTGTTAGGTCAATGGTGGAAGAAAATGGAAACACGGATGCACTGTGTTCTTGGAATATTGTATGCATAAATAACTAGCATAGAAAGTACTGTAAAATTAAAAAGCATGGTAATACAAATAAAATAAAGTCTATACCTAATTAAAAGATATCTAGAATTCCCATGATATGTGGACTGCTTGATATATGAAGATTTCATGGACTTCTCCATGATGTACTGACTAATATAAACAAAAAAAAAACATAGGTGTTACATTTCTGCATTTGAACATGACCTTCTAAGTAGTTTCACAATAAATTATTGTTTAAGGGGGTTGCTTTACAAAGTCACTTGTAGATTCCAAACCTGAGATGGAATAATATACACAATGAAAACCTTTTTTTTTGTTCTATACAGCATCCCAATCTGTTTGCAGATTCAAAACAGATTCAGAATCTGGTTATATCTCTATCTCCATTTAAATTTGGCCAAGCCATATCATCACTTGGTGAGTTCATCATGTTTTTTTTTTTAATAGGCTTTACTTTTGATAGTGCCCTGTGTCTATCTGACCCCAAACCATGTCTTCATTTTTATTTTTTGAGCCATGCCTAGGGGTGCACAGAACTTACTCCTGACTTTGAACTCAGAAACCACTACTGGCAGGCTCGGGGAACAATAAGAAATGTCAGGAATTGAACCTGGTCTGCTGTATGCAAGGCAACCTATTCACTGTAGGATCACTCCAGTGCCCAGTGCTCCGTGTTTACTTTAAAAGTAGGTCTCCTGCTTTCTGCGGCCTTAGGGTCCGGAGATCCTAGCTTGCCGAGGACATCGGCTTATCCTCCCCTGAAGATTCCCCCACACCCCAGTAAAATAAAATTCTTTGATGTGGAAAAAAAAAAAAAGTATGTCTCCTTACCCCTCCTCTGCTGAGATTCATTTAGGAGGAAGATTCCTGTATCTTCAAAGTCCACACACAAGCTCACAGATGTTTGGTTTATTTTTGTTTGTTTGCCTTTTTTTTTTTTTTTTTGCCTTTTTTTGGGTCACACCCAGCAGTGCTCAGGCTCTACACTCAGAAATCGCTCCTGGCAGGCTTAGGGGACCATATGGGATGCCAGGATTCGAACCACTGTCCTTCATTCCTTCATGCAAGGCAAATGCCCTACCTCCATGCTAACTCCTCGGCCCAGATCTTTGTTTATATACTCAGAATTCCCCTCTACCATTCTCTAGTGCTTTCTCCATGACCACTGCTCTAATGTTGCTTTGAGTCCTTGGCATTCACATATCACACTTTTTTTTTTTTTTGAGTGGGGGCATACCTTGTAGCACTCAGGGGTTATTTCTGGCTCTACACTCAAAAATCACTCTTGGCAGATTCAGGAAAACTTGCAAGGGTTTCAAACTCGCAGCTCAAGGGCCACAAATGGCCTTCCGTACAACATTTTGTGGCCCTGCCCTAGAGGAATTTTGTTTTGTTTTGTTTTAGTTGTTTGGGTAACACCCCCCAATGTTCAAGGCTTACTACTGACTTTGCACTCAAGGATCACCATGATTTTGCCTCCTGCGGCCCCCAGGTAAATTGAGTGTCAGACCCCTGCCGGGTAAGGCTGGATCCTGGTTCCCTCCCAGTAGGCCACAAGCAAGGCAAACACATTACCACTGTGCCCAACATATCACACTTATTTGCACCTTCTACTTACCCAGTTATTATTCTGTTCAATATGCTTTCTAA